>NC_092504.1:109304075-109610285 GCF_047511675.1 Marmota flaviventris
CAACAAAGAAGTTGGATAAAGCCAGCTAATGATTTGAATTGTAATCTGTAAAATGTGATTACTATTGTAGAAATATATTCCAATTAGAAATGAATCTAACCTACTTATATAGTACATATAGCATATACTTTGTATGATCCAGGTATATATTAATATTATTCATTAACATTAATTCACTCTAAGAAAAAATACTAACAGGTGCCTAAAAGTAATTTTGTACATAAGACCTTCTTCTATTCCCTGAGATATTCCTTATTATCACTTTAACATATTGAGCTCATATACGCAGCAAGTTAAATTAGAAAATGGGAAAAAAAAGAGCATCAGAGGCAGAGAGATCAGAGTTTGAACATCATCTCATTTTGCAACATTTTCTGCTTAAGACATACCTACTAGAATTGTGGCTATTTCCTTTTATATACAAAAATAATATTAATACCTGCAAAGTCACTAGGTATGATGTTATAATTAATTCAGTGAATCTTTCACTAATCTCTTTTGTGAAGTAGTTTAACCTCACAGAAAATAAATATGACTATTTCTATGGTAGGAAATTTATTTATGAAAAGAAAAATTTTGATCAGTGTGAAATATTGGTGTGGTAATTATAATGCTAAAGTGCTGTTAATATTCAAATATTTTAGTTTATTCAAATTATATGAATTTGTGTATATTTAAAAGAATACATACTATTCTCACTTGTTTTATATCAACTGAAACTAAGGAGAGGACCCTTTCCCCATTCCAATTAGTTAAAAAGAAACTGGGAGTAAATAAGGGGAAAAGTGATTTTTTAAAAGAATTAATAATGGAAGGTTCAAGAGAGCCTACATCCTGGGAGCAAATTTTTACGCCTCACACTTCAGATAGAGTACTAATATCTAGAGTATAAAAAGAACTCAAGAAGCTAAGCACCCAAAAAAACAAATAACCCAATCAATACATGGGCCAAGGACCTGAACAGACACTTCTCAGAAGAGGATATAAAATCAATCAATAAATATATGAAGAAATGCTCATCATCTCTAGCAATCAGAGAAATGCAAATCAAAAGTACTCTGGGAATGGAACTAAATCTGGGAATGGAACCACCATTTGACCCAGCTATTTTTCTTTTTGGACTATACCCAAAAGACTTAAAAACAGCACACTACAGGGACACAGTCACATCAATGTTTATAGCAGCACAATTCACAGTATCTAAACTGTGGAACTAACCTAGATGTCCTTGAGTAGATGAATGGATAAAAAAATGTGGCATTTATACACAATGGAATATCACTCAGCATTCAAAAGGAATAAAATCATAGCATTTGCAGGAAATGGATGGCATTACAGAAGATAATGCTAAGTGAATTCCAGCCAATCCCCAAAAAACAAATGCTGAATGTTTTCTCTGAATTAAAGGGTGGGGTGGCTCATAGTGGAGTAGGGAGGGAGAGCATCAGAGGATTAGATTAATTCTAGATAGAGAAGAGGGTTGGGAAGGAAAGGGAGGCAGAAGGGGATTATCAAGGATGGTGGAATGTGATGGTCATCATTACATAAAGTACATGTATGAAGACTTGAATTGGGTGTCAACATACCTTATATACAAACAGAGAGATAAAAAATTGTGGTATATATGTGTATTAAGAATGTAATACAAAAAAAGTACATGTATAATAGCACAAATTGATGTGAACATACTTCATATACAGAGATACAAAAAATTGTGCTCTATATGTTTAATAAGGATTGTAATGCATTCCACTGTTGTCATGTATTTAAAAAATAATAAAGTCAATAATAAATGGAAGTTTCAATATATACAAGTCATACTTTTATTAACTCATCCTCTACAGCTAATATACTTAATGTAATAACTATATTAATAATATACTTATTAATGAGGAACTGGTCTTAGCAACTTTAAGGTTCATTTCTTATTTAATCATACAGGAATGGTTTTGAGTACCAAGTATAGATGTACTCTAGTTAGGGCATATTGGGAAATGAGGGCATGCGATACACTATGGACTTCTTCAAGCAGCAAATTCTCTAATTGAGCAGCAACAGAAATAAAAGCTGACAATCGACAAGGCAAGCTTTCATATAATTTCATAATTGAGATCTGTAAAACGGCCAAATGTCAGGATCGTAGAAGAGGTAGGTGTTAATCTGGATTTTAGTAACATTTAGGGTTGGAATAGACAGAACACTTTAATCAAGAAGTGGGTCCAGGGGAATCTGGCCTGAGCATTGACTTGGAAGGATGGATCCACTGGGAAAGGCCCATCCACACAATGGAGAACTTTAAAAGACTAGTTGATGGGGTTACATTGAATGGAATAGAAAGAACACAGTGGGTCTGATTACAGGTGTGAGGGAATGCCTTCAGAAATTTGTGTTTTTCTAGCAATGCTTTACTGTGTACACTGAGGCAGGATTCAGAAAGTCCATGTAAGAAGCTATCTCTATAACCAAAAAAAAAAAAAAAGAAAGAAAAGAAAAAAAAATCTGAGACTATTATGATTTTTAGAGATCACCTAGCAGGATATAACCTGAGAGAGTGGCAATTCTTAAATAAACACTTTTTTTTGTCTCTATTTCCAAGTTTACCCTATATTGTTTTCCCTTCTTATTGCTTTACATCTAACAATGTTTACTTAATTTTGCTACAGCTTTCCTATTTTGACTCTTACTGTCTCAAGTTTTTATTTTCAGATTGTAGGCTTCAGGGCAAAGACCATCAACTTTTCATTTTCTATGATGTTTGGTGCACTGTATCCCCAGTGACACATAGAAAATAGAAACTGACAAAGTAAACTCAATGAGAATTGAATTTCACCTTCCAAGGCATTACAGATCATTACTTTTTGTACATAACAAAAATTAATTTATTTAATTTAAAAATATTCATTATTCATATTTTATTTGCCATTATCAATAATAGTTATTGGAACATCTAATTTATATCTTATAAAAGTAAGTAGAAGTAAGGTGAGAAAACTGGCCAGAGATAGATTTTCTAACTGAATTTGTATAGCATATGTGCAAGTGAAATAACTACAAAATAAAAGAAAGATTTCCTTGCAAAATAACTGGATTTGTGCAGGTTTGTAATTTGTCATTCTTCCTTTTCTTCATACATTGTACACACCCATTAGCAGCACACTGCAGTGGGACAGATTTAAACACAGTATGTTTTGCCACACAGAATGCATTGCTACTTTTATGATTCTAAAATGCACTGTGCCCCCCAAACTGCAAATGTTGTCATATTAAAGCGCTTGTCATTTGGATTTGCTGAAACAATAGCTTTTGCCAGAATTTGCTCTTTCTGAAAATGATTGCCTTTTAGGAGTTCTTGCGAATAGATTTATTAGCTTTCACACTGAATAAACAACCAAGAGCTTGCTATGCAGATCGGCCCCAGAAGCTGTTATTGAGGATATATTTCCAACTTTTATGGCAACATCCTTTACTTTTATGTTCTACCCTCTCTCGAATTGATAAATTGAGTTTTGTTTAAAAAATAAAAAAAAAAAAGAAAATGAATGAAGCAGGACAATTTCTTCTGTTTTTATCAACTCAACTCTTGGAGTTTCCTTGTTTTACTATATATACAAGCTTTTACAAGAGCAGAAGTTTTCATGGCAAAGTGGTTAGAAATGAGGATTCAAAAGGGATGGACTGAGGCAAATTTAGGAATTAGTAGTAGACAAAAATTCAAATATCATTTAGGATACTTAGCTTCCCTGTAACTTCCTCTTCCCATTGGATTTTTTTGTTTATTTGTTTTTCTTCTGAGGGTGTTAGTTGATGTTCTTAAGAAATATATCAGCATATAAAAATTTTATGTCTTGAGAGAGAGCATGCTGTTTTGTCAATTAAAATATTGCTAAATTTCATGAAACAAAGATGGTTTTAAAATATAGAGAAAGCTTTGATATAGAGAAAGAGGAGAAAGGGGGAATAAATGATAATGAAAAGAAATGAAGGTTAGAGACAGAAGAAAAGAGACAAGAGATTTCTGGAACCACAAAGATGTAGTGTAGCATGTCATATATTTCTTTGCAGTATGCTTTCCTCCATAGAAACTAGCACTTTCATATAACTACTTTCGGTACTTTTTAGTAAAAACTATATTTTAATTAAAATTAAAAAGTTGCAGTACCCTGTGATTAGAATCAGATTAGCAGTTGAGAGGTTTTGATATCTTTTCACTAATCTCTTTTTTTAACCATAACACTCTAAGATTATAATACCAATCTTCAACTAGATATTCAGTTCTTTCATCCTCAGAGAAGTACTAGCTAGAGAGCATCAGCACAGATGTGGAAAAACGGAAAAATAAAAAGTCATCTTTAACATGCATTGTTTGCATCAACTTTACAGGATTGAGAAAATTTATCTAAAGAGACAATAAAATGGCTTCACTAAATTTTCTACAAGTGGTATCAGAATTACATATGCATTGTCATCTGTCTTCACATTTCTTTTAAGAATATATTGGGAGGGAAAAATGAAATGTAGGAAGATGCAAAAAACATTTTCACACGTCCTTTTACCTGAGGAGTTCTCATTTCCAGAGGTGTGAAATAGAAATTCGAAGGCCAGCTTCACTCTATTAGTAAACCAAGCATAAGGGAGAAATAGTCTGACAAATTCATACTTTCTACATTTTTGAGCAAGCTATTTCTAGTTTGTAGAATTTTCCACATATATGTTTAAGAATACTTGATTTTTTTTTATAATACGTATTTCCTCAGACTATGTAAGGGTACAGTAGAAATAATAAGAACAAAATTAAAAGATATTCATTTAACAATTTATATACAATAATGTCTTCTAAGCATTTTATATTTATTAACTTGCTTATCTTCAAAATAATCTTGAATAGAGTTATTTTAAATCTCCATTTTAGAGATGAGAAAACTGAAGCATTGGGAGTTAGAATGATTTATACAAAATCTGAAAAAGAGTAAATGGCAAAGTTAATCCTGTTTAGTATGCTAAAGTCAGGTGGTTCACCAGGGTGGAGTTGACATTAGAATATTACCAGTCATGTGGAATTATCATCACTACATGCACGTGTATAACATGCACACACACATAGACACACACACACATACACCCACACTTTCTACAATATCTGTATGAGTTAGTAAACTTGATAATGGCTATTTTTTTTTAAATCTTAGAAATGGATTTAGATTAAAAAAAAAACCTAGTTGGGAAGAATGATAAGAGATTGATGAAGAGAATGTTGATATTGTCATGATTCTGATTGATGAAAATTTGCACTTTTGAAAAATAGTGGTAGGCTCTATCTACAAGTAGAATTGCTTGAAAATCCAGAAAGATAGGAACCACATAGACAGGAACACTGGGTCCGGTTACAATTTCTAGCTTGCATGGATTTGGCACTATGAGATCTCAGAGAAGTCACTACAAGTGATATCTTTATTTATTTGGGCATTATTTTCATCCATAATGTGAGAAGAAATTGTATTTGTTTATTTATACCAAAAATATTCATAAATACTACAAAATATGCAATTTCATTTTTAGCAACCAAGAGATGGAGATTAAGAATTCAAATTTTGCAAAGAAATGAATCAAGGTAGTTTATTATTAACCACAGGCCTGACAGGGATAACAGAAATCATACTGTGTATTTGAAATGAAGGAATTTAAGAGATAGTTGCTTATATAGGTACTCAATGAACTAAATTAGTAATAACAAAGGCAGCACTGAAATTAGATAACTGCAAAAGAATCGATTACTCCTCAGTCTGGGGGAATCAAGGACAAAGCCTGAGATTACCAATTCAGAGTGTGAGAACAGTGGTCCTGCTAAACAGGAGCTCAGACCTCCCCAGAGAGGGTGAGAAACTGTTGCTCCTAGTTCTAGAAGTAGTTTTAATGATGCTGGAACTGGGAAGGGGAAATGGATTTGGAGGCTGGAACCAACTTCTACTGCTGGGGTAAAGTGCAAGTGATGAGGTGATGATTAGAAGAAAAGCATGCACTCAAGAGGAAAGATACCCCTTCCCTTTGTTTGCCTTATAATTTTGTTCTTGTGTTGCACCTATTATCAGAATGTAACAAGAAAGATGTTGTCATGAGAAATGCTGTTTACCATGTTTCCAACTGAGCATCACAAAGTAGAGATTAGCAGAGTAGATGCAGTAAAAGTTTAATAACCAGGAAAAAATAAATTATTTAAAAAATAATTATTATTAAATTATTTAAGATGTACATGAAAAATTAAGAAGAAAATCTTTTTTAAAATTTTTGAGGAGTAGATCAGTATTAAAATTCTCAGCTAACTCATAAAGTAACTTTGAACTTAAAATTCCTATATTGTGGAAATCAGCCATCTTCTTCAGTTATGAGTATTAAGCCAGGCTGGCAAAAAAATCACAAGCATGGAATCTGTTTCTGAGTTATTACTTATTCCGGAAGATTCTGTTAAATTCCTGGAAGAATGCTTATATAACTTTCCTGTTCAAGTAACAACTTACCTACTTATGCTTTTGATTATTTCTATTTATTAAAATTTATTTGGTACAACTCATATTATGTTTTAAAATATAATAACATGGTTAAAAATTATACATTCAATCTCAATATTGTTTTCAGTCATATTTATTTTAAAGTACTTATTTAGTGTCCCTAGAATAAACAGGGAGACAACTTATATTCATTAAACCTTACACTTTATATAAGTTAATGCATTTAATTATCACAATAATTTTACAAAATAAGTGTTATTATATTTTATAGATGTTTTCATCAGCTTTTTCACTGCTTTGACCAAAAGACCTGAAAAGAACAATTTTAGAGGAGGAAAAGTTTATTTGGTGCTCAGACCAAAGTGAGGCAAAACATCATTGCATTAGAGTGTGGTGGAGGAAAGCAACTCAGGACATGGCCATCAGGAAGCAGAGAGTGCTTTGCATACCAGGTACAAAACATATACCTGAAAGGCATACCCTGAGTAACCCACCTCCTCCAGTCACATTCTATCTGCCTCTAATTACCACTTAGTTAATCCATTCCCATGGATTAATGAACTCATTAGGTTAAGACACCAAACTCAATCATTTTACCTCCAAAAGTTTTTGCATTGTTTCACATATGAGCTTTTGGTGGACACTTTATATCTAAACCATAACAATAGATTAAAAAATAATTTGACAATTTTCCCAGTATAATTATTTTTAAGTAACAAAAACATTTCTGACTGAAGTCAATTATCTTTGTAGTTTAACATTCTGTTTTAGTTAGATTATATTTTAATATATTTTGCATAGTCTAATTAATACTATGTAACAACTATTGGCACAACATTTGCATTTTATTAGCTATCATAAGTAATGTGAATATGACTTAAATGATATAAAAGTAAATAAATAGGTTACATGCAAATACTATACCATTTTATAAGGTTCTTTAACATCTATAGATCTTGGTATTTGAAGAGATGCCTGAAACTAATCCTCTATAGCTATTGAAAGACTATGAAGAAAATGGACTAAATAATACTAAACACCAAAGTAGATATATTTATTCTCTTGGTTATAGAATTTCTGACTATCAAAAGGGGTAGAGACTGCCATTGAAAAATTTAAAGCATAAAAGTAATGCTAGCAAAAATAGCAGAGCAAGGACTTCTAAGATTTTGTTATCCATAAAGTAAAAAGCACTGGCAAAAACAAACAAACAAACAAATTAATAAATATTCAAAACCAACTTTCAGATCTTTGGAAATTAGTCAAAATTTTAAGTTTGTGATGTTTTAATTTGCTGTTATAGTTTAGATCTTGAATGTCTCCCAAAGTTGAAAACTTGGTCTCTAACTAGTTTCACTTTTGGGAGGTTGTAGATACATTAGAAAGTGGAGCTCAGTTAGAAGAAGTAGCTCACTGTGGATGGCATACCTTTGAAGAGTTTCTTTTGTCCTTGATTCCTTTCTCTTTTCTTCATTCTACCCCCTCCCCGTCCCCCCCCCCCCCCCCCGAAAGCAATGGAGCCAAGAAACTGTGGACTAAAACCTTTGCAATCTTGAGCCAAAATAAATCTTTCCTCCTCTAGGTTGATTTTCTTAGGCATTTTGTCAGTGATGGAAAGTTTACTAACATAGAAAATTGTTACCAGAAATAGGTTTTTTTCTGTGACTATACCTGACCACATGGTTCTGAAACTTTTGGAACTGCTTTATGGTAGTTTGGAAAAAATATTCTAGTACAGGCTAGGAAAGCCTTGGAATGTTGCAAGCAAAGCTTAAAGGACTATATTGGTGATTTTGGAAGACTGAAAATTGCTGATAGGCATGCAATGTTGTCCTCATTAGTTTTCAAATGGATATGAAGACTCCTGTCAATTTGAGAAGAGGCCATTCATACTACATTTAGGTAAAGAATTTGTCTACATTTTGTCCATGACCTGAAACTTTGTGGAAGGCTGAGTTTAAAAGTGATGGACTAATTAATCTGATGGAGAAACTTTTATGGCAGTATGCAGATGGTGTCATGGGTATTTCTGACTGTTTTTTGACAAATTTTATTGTGAAAAATTGACAGCAAAGAGGAGAGGAACAGAAAGATTGGACAAATTTGAAGTCTGGCCAAAAAAGAAGTATATGTTAAGTTGAGGCTGAGGAAAGTATGATTGCTGAAGAAACGAGTGCCATTATAGAGATATCAAGTATTTTGGACTGGAAAATAGAAAAGGTGTCTTAAAGAAACAGCCAGAACTAAACCATCACAGAATCAAGGTCATAAAAGTGATGCTAGATTTCAGGTGTGCAGAATTCGAGAGTTAATAGGGTATTGGAGGCTTTCACTAAGATTTCAAAAGGAAAGCCTGGGAGGCCAAGTAATATGTCAACATCCCTGTGGACAACCCCTGAAAGGACAATGTATGAAGCTGCAAGAGTGAAGTTGAAATTAAATTGGAGACCCCAAGAAGTTAGAGATGCAGACATCTGGAATATTTGCTGAAGAAATCTGCACTCAGTGAGCAGAACCATCTCAAGAGAGAGGTCATGCAGGCTGCAAAGAGCAAGACCATAGGAGGAGGACTGCCTAAGTCCTTTTGGAGGCCATGTCATCACCACATTCACCAAATCCAGACAGGGAGCTATAGGATTTAATGTTAATCATGCTATATTGGGTCCTACTTTGGTTTATACCTTTTTCTATGCCCTCATTTCTCCCTTTTGGATTGGAACAGTTTACACTGTGCCTGTTCTACCATTATATATTAGAATGATGTATTTTTCTGTTTTGTTTTTTAGGGCTCCTAGCTAAGAGTTTGTCTTGAGTCTCAGAGGATTTTGGACTTGGACTTTTGAGCAATGCTGAACTGCTAAGACTATGAGGAATTGGGAACTGGGAAATCTAAGGATTCTTGACCCTGAATGCATTTACATTTTGAGGTAGGCATAAATTTTTAGAGACAAGAGGCAGAATGTTACAATTTGAATATGGAATGTCCTCAAAAGATATTCTGTTAAAAGCTTGTTTCCTAGCTCAGGGTGCTATTGGGATGTGGACACTTTAGGAGGTGGAGTTTAGTTGGAAGAGGTAGGTCAATGGAGTATGCCATTTCTTTCTCTGTGTTTTCCAATTACCATAAAGTAAGAAGCATTTCTTCGCCACACCCTTTTCTGTCTTTTCATATGCCCAGAAACAATGGAGCTAGTTGACCATGGACTGAAACCTCTGAAACAATGAACTAAAATAAAGATTTTTCCTCAGATATTTTGGTTTTCTCAGGTATTTCATCACAGTGATGAAGAGCTGACTAAAACACTTCCCTTTTTCTCACCCTTATCCCCAAATCTGCAGCTGCCTTGAAAAGGAATAACCCACAATCACAGTAAAACTAATAGTCTGGCATGCCCTGGTAGTCATTGGGATAATGTTAGAGTCCCTTAAAAGTTCTATTTACAGAAGATTTTTCATTATTTTACATGGTTACTGTTCTCCGGAAGGCTCAATTCACAAACCTCTCTTTACTAATCCAGATTGAGGCTTGTTCATGGTTAACAAGCTTTATCCCAGGGTTCCTTCATGAATACAATCAGAAGCAAGTTTATAATATTGTAGCTGCCTGAGGTGGTAGATAACACAAGTGGAGAACAATATTCTATTCCAGTGTTTAAAAGGAAGAAATAAGGAATGAGATGTTCAAAGGAAATATGCCATATTGTAAGAAAAATGCAAAAATGTTTAACTTTTCACCATGAAATAGAACTGGATACTGGCCATGTTAGTCAGTGCAAAGGAGAGATTGAGAGCTAGGAAAATATCACTAAGTTAGAGTGAGAAAAGCACTTCAGCAGAGGCCTGAAGTAAGGCCATCTCAGTGATGGTGTCTGGGATGTCCCTCTCTTGAGGTCTCTACTGAAGAGGCCTCTGAGTGGAAGTTCCTGTTCTTAGAGCAATGATGCCTACTTACCTCTGGATGTGAGTGGAATGATGTTCCAAGATTTCTTAAAGAATTTTTTTTTCAGTACATTTAATGTGGTTTTAATTTTTTATTTAAGCAGATGATTCCTAAACAGCAGGAGGTCAAACATAAAAATAATTATTCCTTTTAAAATGAAGCAGAAGAATAAAACACCTTGAAAGCTGAATTTTAATGCATTCAAGTACAGATATTTACCTTTTCAGTATTTCAGCCTATTTTGCATCTAAACAAAAATAATGACAAACTTGATGATACAATCTTTTAGATAAAGCAAATTTCAATGGTGAAATTTTACTACTGAAATATTTAAAGGCAATAAATATTGTAATATCCCTTCTAGGCACCTTATTCAACTCCTTTCATAGAAGTACATTTGTTTATACAAGGATTTTTATTCATAGCACAATTTTAAAAGTTGTATAAACAGTACATAAAATACAAAAACAAAACAAAAAAAAAAACATGACCTATTTAGATAATAAACAGAAACACAGTAGTCAGCCACATATTGTAGCCACATTAGGAAATATTGATTAAGATGAAAAACATTAACTCTGGTCTAAAACAGGAACAGATGTGGTAGACTTGATATTTCTGGAACAATTATTGCAAAATATAAAATTCCTTGCTTTGGTACTTTTTAATATATGAGAGGAAAACTATTGGGTTATAAAGAAATGAGACACTGGAACATTGAAAACTCAAAAAAAATAAAAAAGATTTAAGTATCAGAGGAAAAATTTTACATTTTTAAAAAACTTTTAAATATAGTTTATTTTAATTTAATAAAACTCAGTATTTATCAAGTACTGAGAAAATGGGTGTGGAGCAAGTGAAATTAGTTTTTTTTAATTTTTTTCATCAACATAAATCTGCCTTCAAGAAACTTTCTATGAGGAAAGCCTTTTAAAGTGAGTGCCCTAAGGAGAATAACGAAAGTGATTTATGAGAGACAAAATTCAAGAGGGTTTCCAAAGCTAAAGGTCATATCCAGAAGGGTAAGGGAAGTCTGTAGCAGGCAGGTATTAAATAAAATACTTTGAAAGGTCTGTGATTTTACTTATTTTCAAATTAGCAAGCAAGGCCTCCACAGTTTTATGTATGTATTTTTAATCAAAATTTACAGACCAAGATATTTCTGAAACAAAAGTGTTTTATTGAGATGTTACAAATGCTGGCAAAAAAAGAAAAGAAAAAAAAAATGGAACAAATTTCCAAAGCCACCAGCATCATGACTAGATAGCAGATAGGAAAAATGTTCATGGGATCTAAGAAGCCTGAGTATTTAATAATGAAACTTTTGGAAGAAGAAGGCATCAATTGTTTACATTGAATCTCATTGGCTATGACAAGAGAGACCAAAGAATGCAAAGCAAGCAAAGTCTTGTAATAGGAAGATAATCGACAAGAAAAAGTACTTGCTTCTTGGTTGGTTGACTTTGCAAGCAGAAAGCAGAGTGGTCTTGATGGCTAATCTTCAACACATGTAGAACTGTTTATTCTTTTCTCTTTGTTGGTTTAGCCTGAAGCTGAAGCTGTCAGCTAAATAAACTACTTATATGGCTTCCTTTCTTTCATCCTCTGGGCTGCAACAAAACTTAGGACATTTCTGAATTCTTCTCTTATCAGTTTGCTGAGAAAACATGAGAATCCAGGGCCGGAGAAAAAGACCAGTTGTAACTCATGATAAAGTCAGCAGCAAGAGCAATATCTTGCATTGGTTTCCTGAGTCCCAGTTCACAGTGAGATAGTAAGGGACAGATGGCACCTACATATGCAGTGGGGTTCAATCAAGGGAAAGGAAGCCAAAAATTACGAAATGCTATTAAACTAACCATCCTCTCCTCAATGAATTAGAGAGGTCTCATCTTTAGTATGCAAGATAAGCAAATCCTCTTTGGGGAAGAAGGGATTTTACTGTTCTGAAATTGTTGCTGAAAGACATACTCTATCTTTTTTATACTGATCAGAAAAAAAAAAAATACCTTCTTTCCTGGGGGGAGACAATTTCTCTAGATTTTAGAGAATATTTTCTGTATCTTTTGCTCAGAAGATCTAGACTACGTAGTGTTAGGATGGCCTTAGGCCTGAGCCTAAGCAACTCCATTTTAAAAACTCCAGTTTGAAACCAGCAGTCTTACCAGGCAACACCCACAGATCCTTCCAGTATGGTTCAAACAAGTTACTTCCCCTCATCTTGGTAAACAGAGTGAAGCCCCTGGTAGGCTGTCCTCACCTGATAAGAGGGAAAGGCAGAAGATCAGGGTGGAGACCACCACACCAGATGTTCTGACCCCAGGGTAAATGATGTCATTGAGAAATCTGGTGGTAGCTGATAAGGATTGAAAGGGGGGTCAAAGCCCCCAAACTTAGTATAAATGATAGAGCAAATGAACAGGGATTCAGCCAGTTGAAACAAGGATGCACTCAAGCTGGAGAGCCTGATGAGGACCTGGCATCCCATCACTTGTCATTATTTCCTGAGCCTCTGCATGATCTTCACCACTCTCAAACTCTGCTACCTCTTCTGGACCTTGGTGAGAACTGCAACTTTTCCCTATGCAACTGGTCTTCCACTCCATTCCTGGAAAAGTCTGCCTTGGTTCTGTATCTGGTCACCACGGTCTGAGTGAGTGTGCACCTGTTGGACATAAAGCCTAAGGCTTAAGACTTTTGAACTTAGCATGCAGAGGAAATGTCTGTCATTAGCCTATCATGATTAAGTGTGTTTTGCAGTTCTTAGAATTAATCTAGAATTGTTTGCTGTGAATGGATTAATCTAGAATTGTTTGCCATGAATTTATTATGTTTATCGCAGTGCCTAGCATTAAAAATTGTCATTTTCTTGATTAAGAACCTATAGAGTGAAATTTTATTGAGTGATTTGAGTGAATAAAGCATTGAAAGGGGCAGAAGTGCAGGGACATTCTTTATTTCTCCCCTAGACTTGCATACGTTGTGATTTTACCCCCTTGCAACATGTAGAAACAAGAAATATTCACGAAGTTCTCTTTTCCAAAACACAGCATCTTCAGATGGTATCAAGTTTATTAGATTGAACCTTCTTATCCTAGAGGATTACTACTGTTCTACCACAGAGTTGGAAAAATATCTCAGGTATAAGTATTTCTCCCCTTTCTGTAGAGTTTCTGCCACTATGATGAATCCTTACTAATTGCTATGTTATAGGATACAGATTCTTTGTGTTCAGGAACATTTTGTATAGAGTATGGTGGCAACATTATGTTCAGAGATTTTACTATTTATACTGCATGTTATTCACCCATAAGCAATAGCCTTGTTCTAGTCATTCAAAATCATGTTATCTAATAAGCCCTGATTATATATAATTTTTGCTTCAAGAATCCTATCACTCACCATATAACAAATTATAACCCCTGAGTAAAAGATTCCAATCATATATAGTTAAGTCCTAATTTTCCCTCACTTGGCACACTGACATTTTAAATATCTACTCTACAATTTAGACATTAATAACTAATATCTTACTTGGAACTCAAATTCTTCCTGCTATGATATTTTTGTTTGTTTTAATTTAGGGAATAAAAAATTATTTCCTCTAATACTTCTGGATCTCATTGGCCACAGAAAGATCTGATCACAGTCACAAATATGAAACAATTTATTATCTTGCTCTCTGAATCCTCCAAAACTCTTTCAATTTATTTTCCAAAAATCAAATCATTTGTTAAGCATGAGCTTTGAAAATTATTTTATATTCAGTGTCTTCATTATATCACTGAATTATGATTTAAAGTATCATTGCTTTCCTATAATGCATTGGTTTACGATTAAACATCAGCTTTCTTTTTTAAAAAACTGCAACAGTGAACAGAATAGAGTTGCCTACCCAGGGCAGTTTACAATCTAACATAGATATTACATGAATAAACACACAATTAACAAAGAATTAAAAGTGCAGAGCTAGGGTTAAACACAAGTGTCTAGGACTAAGAACCTAAGTGAGTAGAAATCAGTTCTGAAGTATAGAAAATTTGTACACTATTGAACTTTGTTGTATGCTCTTTAGTTTACCACTGAATAACCATGAAGCAGATTCACTGTGTTTTAGTACTTTGCCCAAGTCCAGAGAGACAGAAACTCACACACACACACAAGTTATGTGATTTATCACTCATAGATTGGCAACAAGGGATAACTATGATAACTGCGATACAGAGTTCAGAAAAGCTACCAAAGGCAGATAATCTCTTTAAGCATTCTCTTCTGGGAGTAACTGCAACAGAGCCTGGGCTGTTCTGGTCTGTCTCTCTCTAGCTCAAGGTGTTGTCTTTCCACAAGATAGGTCGAAGATTGAGAATTACAAAAGAGAAAGGAGAGTGAACTGGATTGGTCCAAGACCACCTGGAGAATGATCTAGAAATAACCTCTAATTCACTAAACAAACATATATTAATATATGTGTATACAGCAAATACTGTATATGTGTCAGGTTAAGGACAAACAGCTATAGACAGACTGAGATTGTGACCTCAATAAAATTAAAATCTTACATAGAAAACAATCTTAGTAAAAAAAAAATTCAACAGCTCATATTTAGCTTTTATTATTACTGTGCCTATAATAATCAACAGTCAAGAAAACTACATTTTTAACTTATGTTTTAGTGGGTCTCAATCTCTCTATATTAATTTTAGTACCACTTCAAAAATAAAATTACCATAAATGCTCTCTTAACTGAAATTGTATTTGGATCTCCAGAGATTTAATGGTAGGTATTTTACATTATCTCCTATTAACATTCTTGGGACATTTTACCCTTTGGCTAAACAGTATACCATTTAATTTCTGGAAGACAATCAAGATTTTTCTTATCAATAGTCCCCTTCCTGTCAAGTTCTCTATACTGCCTCCTTTTACTTACTTCTTAGGCAAGAATAAATAACCTAGATTTTCTATGCCTGTAGTGGTTTGATATTGTACCTCGGGTTCCCTCTGAAAAACTTTTCTGACCTTAACAAAGTTATCTTATAATATTTCTATTATACTGTTCTAAAAATTTAAGGAGGGAAATCCCATTGTAAAAGAGCCATTCTACACATTGTATGATAACTTAAGAAAATGGTGTTTTTAAACAATTTGAGAATGGAGATAAAAACAGACTTAGAAGTTTTTGAGAGGAAAATTTTATTCCAATTTTGTTTGAATACTATTTTAATTTTCTGATCACTATCAGGGTTTAGACTCATTATCTCTCTTCATTCTTTTTTTTTTTATAATCTTAAGTTGTTGATACCCTTATAGTCACTGCTTTTTTAACACAGACTGAAATGCTGTCTCTTGCCATCTCTTTCTTATGAACTTACACCATGGAATAAGGCAGCAAGAAGGCCCTCAAAAATGCTAGGCAGTGAATCTGAGACTTCTCATCCTCCATAATCACGAACCAATACATTTCTGTTTTTTATAAAGCACCCAGTTTCAGATATTATGTTTTAGTAACACAGAATGGACTAAGACACTTCTTCTCCTTTCACCAAAACACTTTCCCAAAGATTCTTGTATGGAAAACATCTATTTGAAGCTCAAAAATTATCTTTTCCCTAAAATATTTTCAGAGATTTAAATCATATTTGATCTCAGTTTTGTTTGTTTTCAGTACAAATTATAGGGGATGAACATAAAATAACCAATATATCTGCATTTTTGTAATTGTGTTGTGTTCCCATATCTATTTTCTGCTACAGTGGCAATTTCTTGCATATAGTCTAAATTTGGTTACATTCTCCTCATCTTATACTTCCTCATACACATAATTTTGTTTGGAAGTGAAATAATTGCATAAAAGTTATAGTACAGAATAATAGGTATCCTTACCTAAAAATATTATCATTTAAGATGTTAATATGAAAGTAAATATAAAAATAAAAATAATAACCATAATTTGAAAATGATGAATATTGTTTATAAAGTTGCAGATTAAAAACAAATGTGTGGAGAGTGCCTATCAACAGGAGTAAAAAAGAACCAAGGAATTGGAAGGAAACTTCATGATGATATAATGATGAATCTTTTCTCAATTCCACTAATTCTTCCTGTCATTTTACAGAAGAGCCTCAGCAAAGAAGAAAGTGCTCAATTAAGACTGATAATGGTTAGTACTTGGACCTATGGCTTTTGATTTCACATTGAATTTTCATTCTAATATACATAATCAAGATTGATAGGAGACATATAAGAACTCTGTCTATAGTTTAAATAACAAATAATAATTGATATTCAAAAGAATTATGAATATTTACACTATTGGTTTGAAAAAAAAATGCTGAATGGATATTCAATGGCAGTTTATTAATTTATAATAGGGACATTTGAACATTGTTATAACTTCTGAGTTTAGCATCATCTCATAAATATAAAATATATAGTTACAACCCCCAAATTGATTGATTATTGTTCCAAGTTTAATACAGTCATCTTTAAATTTGAAATATAGTTCAGGACAGATAATTCAAAGGCAGAAAGAATTACAGACTGTACAGCAAAAAATAATAAATCTATATTGATGATTGTAGCTCTCAAAGCAATGTTTCAATTACTGTACTTGTCTTGCACAGAAATTAAATATGAACTAAGTACAAAGTGTGACATACAGATTTCTGACTTTTATTCTTCATTTTAAAATATGACAAACATTTATAATTTTCACATTTCCTGCCATCTTTAAAGAGTATAATAGTCCTTGAATTTGTTTGTCCTGCAATTATACACAATGTGTTGACATGCTGTTATTTTGATTAATGGGGATTGTCAGTAAAATGTTATAATTCATAGGCACCCTTGATGATGAGTTATAAATAAATAGTTTGTTATCCATTCCATTAATGCAGAGGTGTCTTCCTATTCCTGAGGGATAGAAATAAAAAATTTCACTAATTATATAACCGAAGAAATCTATTATTTTGGTAAATACTATATGTGAAAGATCCCAGAGAAATATAGTATGTGCAAAAGCACAATTAAATAATAATAAATGTATAATGGTGTACAAAAATAAATAAGTGATGAAATACCATAGAGTCACTTAAAAAAAAAAAAAACAGTAAAAGCTTTTTTTTTTTTTTTTGCTTCTGCATTTGCAAAGAAGGTTACCAAACAATAAGTCAACATGGTCCTGCTTAAACTATCTGAAAATAATAATGTTGCCAAAACTTTTGTATTACCTAAGACACACTGCATTTGAATTTTTACACAGTGTCCCAGTAACATTAAATAGATTTTTATATAATATGATAAAACTACTTAATGAATGAAGCTTCTTTTAATTAATATCTATGATATGCATGGATAATTTATATTATCATATAATTTAGATACATATTGAAGTATTTCTGCTTTTTTTCTTTTCAAATCAAAGTACACTTGTTACCATTTGTTACAATGGAAATGTCACTATTTTTTGAATATCATTTAATTTGAGAATTTTTTGAAACATGCAAATTGTGGCACGACCAATTACCAAGACTGTTCCTGTTGTTTTAACATAAATTTCATAATATAGAAAAAGGAAAGAAATATGTTTCTTACAATTCTGGAGGCTGAGTAAGATGAAGGCACCAACAGATTTGGTGTCTGGCCAGTGCTCCTCTCTAATTCCAAGATGTACCTTGTTGCATTCTCACATGATAGAAGAGAAGGAAAGTCCAGGTAGCTCTTTGAAGCTTCTCATATAACAGTGTTAATCTCATTCATGAGGTCTCATGACAGATGGTTCTCAAGATACCCTAAGTCTTAATAATATCGTACATAAATTTTGGAGGGACACATACATTCAAACTATAGAACCAGGTATATCCAATCAGTGGCATTGTAAATTTTAGCATTCTCATGGGATAGAAACTGTTCCTCTATTGATTTTTCTCTGGAAGCTGTTATGAGATGTATTGCATCATAGTCTTAGCAGATTATTCTGAACCATAGTTCAAGAAATAGAAGACGTGGATGCAGGATGAGGAAGAACAGCATGAACCCCAAGACCAGCACATTTTAGGACTTAAAGTAGTAATAAATAATGCCAATTGAGAGTATTTAATGAATCAATTTATACCAATGAAAACAAAAATACATAATTTTGTAATTCTCTTTGAAAAAGTTCTCTCTCTCTCTTAAATCTTTGGTGTTTTCAAGGGTGTAAGGTCAGAAGAATAAGGAATAAAATGTTAAATTTAAAAGCAAACAACCTCAGTTGCAGTCAGTTGTAGTTTTGGTTATGAGGATGTCATGAATATCACATTATGGCATACTATGTTAAGTTTTTCTATAGTGTTTTCTCTGACCTCAATATACCTGTGTCTAGTGCATAGTTATTTTCCATCAATATCAATTTCTGAGTTCCAGATAAATGATGAGTAATTCCATTTAGCACATCCACATTGCTAATGCATAACTCCACTTAATACCTCCCAGACTCCACTGTGTTTTCTCTAATTCAATAAATAATACCAATTCTAAACCAAAATATCTTAATTATGTACATCCAACTCCAAGCATCAGTCATGAAAAAAAAAAAAAACAGCCTTATCTTATTGATATTTTTCCTTACAAATCTTTTTTTAAAAAAATACTTATTTCTTTTTAGTTTTAGGTGGACACAATATCTTTATTTTATATGTATGTGGTGCTGAGGATTGAACCCAGTGCCTCGTGCATGCTAGGCAAGCACTCTACCACTGAACCACAACCCTAGCCGCTCCTTACAAATCTTGATGAATACTGCTACTTCTCTTTTTTTTCCAGTGTACTTACCTTTGTTCAAATATACATTCTCTTGCTTGAAATTTTTAACTTTTCCATAATCTTAATTCAGACTTAATCCCTTACCATACTTCATTCAGGCTGAATGAAGTAGATTATAAACAATAGAAAGTTCTTTCTCAAAATTATGGAGATTGGAAGTACAAGACCAAATTCCTATTTAGAAAAGTGGAGAATGAGAAACATACTGAAATCAATTTTCCAGAGCAATGTTGCAACCCTGTAGTCCAGGAAAAATAGGAACTACTGTTCTGACACCTGAAGAGTAACCTTCAGAAGATCCACTCTAATTTTTCTCCTCATACACTGTTCTTCATTAATTTTGCCTCCTTTTTTTAATATTCTGGAATTCTCTAAAAATTTGAAAAAGCGACAGGTGGCTTTTTTCAACCCCTTTATTTCCATACTTTTTCTATTTTTATCTATGTTTGAAAACTCATCTATTTTTGCTTCATTTCTTCTTCAATACTTTGCTAAAATTTGCTAACTATAGTTAATACACAATATACTTATTTTAACCTATTTTCCCCAAAGTTAAGTTCAGTAGACACAGAGTACATTTTCAAGTTTCAACAGTTTTACTGAATATCCTCTATAACAAAACATACTTCTTCAGCTTTACAATTAGTAATATGTATGTTTTTTAACCACCTACTATCTGAGAAGTAAGGGCACAAAGTTCAGAGGCATGTAAAGGCAGCATGCCATTTCTAGTTACCAAGATTTTTGTAAGCTGGGTAATGTTTTTTGCTAAAATAAATAAATGTACAAAGAGTCAAATATGAGAGAAGTTCACTTATCACTGAGATAAATTTTGAATCTACTGTTCCTGACTAACTTATGTCTTTCTTTTTAGTGGTGATTTACAAATCTAGATTTCTTTATCTTGATGTTTTGTGTTTTCAATACTTCAATGTTTGTGATTATTGGGTCATATCCAAAGAAGATGAAAAAGCATGGAGAATTTTATATAGGAAGTTTTATGCATGAAACCAACATATAACTTCCAGTGCTTCCACTCAAATTCTGTTGCTCAGTCACACCTAACATCATCTGTTTTTACATCAGTCTCTCATTTGATGATATAGTTTGGGTTTACATGCGGGAGGCGGGAGGTTATTTTTTTCTAGAAAGATATTGTTGAATAACATTGGTAGTAAAAGCCTGAAAGTTCGGAAGGATATTTTTATGTTACAGAATTGATGCCATTTGTCTACAGCTTTATCCTGAGGAGGGGGCAGATAACTGATAATATTTGAGCAAGTTCTTATGGACATATAAATTACATCTTTAGGCAAGAAAGTGTCAAGGAGAATCAGCATATTTCTCCAAGATGATATTACAATAAGACATGTCAATTAATATGGAATTTTTTTTTAGAAAAAAATAAAGCATTAATTGAGGAGAAGGTATACTTTTGGATTAAACTGAACTTAGTTCTATTTAGAATACCCATTGCATCATACATGCATGTATTTTGGTAACTTGAAGATGAAATGGGTAGTTATAAATTTGAATTGAAATGAGTGAAAAAATGTGTGGAATATTGTGATATAAATCATACAGACTTTAAAAATTTATTCATTACATGTTTTCTAAAAATGCAAGATGGCATGATATGGAAAGGATGATTTTTGAAAAATATTTTTCAGGAAAAAACAATTCAGTATCTTTTGTTCCAAAATAAATCCTACTTTCTCCTCTACTTCTGGGTAAAGTCATGAATGTACACATTGAAAACTTGTGAAAGTATTTTTATGCTTCAGAGTCTTTCATTTAATGTTATGAATACTCATAATTTTGAAATCATATAATCCAACAAACATTTTTAACTAAAAAAAAAAAAGTAAGAGATTGGGCTTTCCGGTTTCCAAAAAAAATATGTAAAGGAGAATAATTTTGACCATAATAAACTACAGGTTGCCCAAGGCAATAAGAGAAAATTAGTTTTATTGTAAATATTCCTTTTTATGTATGTTGTATTTTAACTTCTTTAAACTTTTTAGTCTTGACATTTAATAGAATAAACATGATTAGTATGCAGCCATTGCTCTCAAAGTTTAAATTTCCTTCAGATACATTTGGAATTAAAATATGTCCTGAATTTTCTTAGAAATAAAATGAACACCTTGGCATTACAAACATTGCTATTATTATTATTGTGATAAAAATTAGCAATTATTGGTAACTATTTCTATTTTAGGCCAATTTAGGTAATATAGTGAACACTTTGTTTTTAAAGTTAGTAGTTATTGGCCTTTGGAAAGAACATGACCAAAAATTAAAGCCATAAATGTAATCCCTGTAGAACTGACAACACTTGACGATTACATGATAGATCAGAACCAGCTGAGAACAGAACAGAACAAAGAAAGTCTTCCTTAGATATCTTAAAATTGGAGGGAAATAAATGTGTAAATAAGATAAAGATAATATGTTCCAGGTCACCTAAGACATCTTAATATTTTGTTATTTTAGGAAAATGTAAGGAAAAATGATAATTTTAAAAAAGGGTCTGTCTTTTTGCAATCTGAAAACTGTCTTTGTAAAAAGGAGGAGGAAGAGGAAGAGGGGAGGGAGAAGGAGGAGGGGAGAGAGAAGGAGGTTGGGGGAGGAGGAGGGGAGGGAAAAGGAGGAGGGGGGAGGAGGAGGGAGGAAGGAGGAGGGGAGGAAGGAAATGGAAAGAGAAAAAAAGAAATAAGTAGAATGACCTTAAGCTTAGAAATCAGAAATAAGTTCAATTTTATCAGCCCAGGTACTAAAACCCTGTTGACCTCACAATTATTTATTCAACTCAGTAGTGATTTTATTGTTCTTTAAAAATCATATACTTTCTGTTATTTGCAGGCCTATTGGCTTTTAGGAGCTCAGTGCAAATGTATTTTGTGGCATTTTTCAGATTCCACAGCAATATATCATTGTCTCCCATATTTGAAGATTACATGTCGTCTGACCTTGTTAATTTTCTTCAGCAAAGTCCTTCTTTCAACAGGTTTTACTTTTGAATAGTTTAGAATTGTCATGCCAATAAACTCTTTTTTTTAAGGCAACTAAGCTTTCAGCATTTAAGAATTAAATGACACTACTGATGCCATATTAAAACTAAGCACATACTCTATTTCAAAATGCCCAAATAAAGGTGGAAAAGGAGGCTTTGACTAGAAAACATAAAATCTTGATCAATGTCAAAAGATGTACAGAATTCAACATTCAAATAATTACTGTAATTCAATTTTCAGCAACTATTTCTTCCCCATAATGCTCTAAAAAAAAGATTGAGGGATTGAAAGAAAATAAGATTAATGTCTTGCATTGTTTATTTCCTGATTCTTTGTATATTAACAGAGTGCAGACATTATCTATATAAATATATTTCTATCATGTCTTCATATTTATGCCCTAAAAACACATTCTATTTTACCTCTAACTATGAAATTTGAGTCTTAATCTAGCATTCAAGAGGAAAAGCCAAAGCAGTATGGGAATATAAACTTTACTAACTTTAAGATAATAAAAATATAACTTTTACATTAATTTCACATGAGTTGAAGTCCATATTGTTATTCTAAATACCAAAATTAGACAAAATTTATCTCATGAGTTTTACATAATTTCATATAAAAGGATCACTACATTGTGTTGTGGCTAGTATTATAATATGAGGGCAAAAGACAACATATTGAAAATATAACTTATATAATGAAATAACTAAGGTAAAGAATACATGTGTACTGTTTTTTTTAGTCAAGTCAGCCATCCTAAAACACAATTCTCATGGGAAAAGTTTCTAAATACACCCACATATACACATATACATATACACATATTCATATAATACATTTTATTGATGGAAATAGAATGTACAGGTTTACACACTGACATATTTTCAAACATACATACATATTCATATAAATGGAAGATAATAGAAATAAAAATATTGAAAATTAGTGAAGATTTAAACATGGAGCAAACATAAATTATTTTATTATAACACAATGTACACTTTATTGTGATAATAAATTCTTAATTTTTGCTAATTTTTTAAAGTGCTTATTAAATGCAAATAAATATTTTATTATAACACAATGTACACTTTATTCATATAAAATATGAATATGAATAAAGTGTACATTGATTTTTGTGTATTTCTATTATCTTCCATTTATATGAATATTCAAAATTCTACTACATCTAAATGTTGGTGGCCATTCTACTATAATGTAAGAAAAATTAAAATGTATTAAATTTTTGATTTGTGATTTAATTACTTATCAGCTGTACCTATAATTTAGAAACACACACACATTTCATATATATATATATATATATATATATATATATATATATATATAAATTTTTAGTACTTCCATTTATGTTTTGAATACTGAGTGTTAATAATCCATTTTACATAAGTATCAACATTCTACATGAGGTCATATGAAATTTTATGCTTTGTTAAGAATTGAAATTTATTTGCATTTAATAAGCACTTATATTCCAGGTGTTGTTCTAAAAGTATTATATGTCTAACTCACGTATTTCTCATAACAGTGTTTTAAGTTTATTTATACATCCCTTTCTTAAAAGAGGAACTTGCATTACAATGTTTGCAACTTAACCAATACTATTCCATTAAAAAATGGTGGAATTGCAGTTAAAGCAAAACCAGACAGGTCCAGAGCCTCACAGATTCTGTGAAACTTAAAAATTTTATTATCAAGCAATTGTGATAATTTTGTGAAACAATCCCTAAATTTCAAAAGATTAAAACAACAGATATTTATTATATATTTATTTCTTTATTTTAAATAATTTATTTATTCTAATTTGTTATGTGTGACAGAAGAATTCATTTCCATTCATAGTACACATACACAGCACAATTTTTCATGTCTCTGGTTTACACAAAGTAGAGTCACACCATTTGTGTCTTCATACATATACTTAGGATAATGATGTCAATCTTATTCTACCATCTTTCCTACCTGCCTATCCCTTGCCTTATCCTCCCCCACCCCTGCTTTGCCTTACCTAAATTTCCTCCATTCCTCCCATGTTCCATGCCCCATCCACGTTATGAATTAGCATCCACATATCAAACATTCAGCATTTGATTTTTTGGGATTGGCTTACTTCATTTAGCATAATATTCTGCAACTCCAACCACTTACCTGCAAATACCATGAATTTATTCTCTTTTAATGCTGAATAATATTCCATTATATAAATATACCACAGTATCTCTATCCATTCATCTACTGAAGGGCATCTAGGTTGGCTCCACAATTTAGCTATTGTAAATTGTGCTGCTATAAACAGTGATGTGGCTGTGTCACTGTAGTATGCTGTTTTTAAGTCTTTGGATGTAAACCTAGGAGTGGGATAGCTGGGTCAAATGGTGGATCCATTCCAAGTTTTCCAAGGAATTGCCATACTGCTTTCCAGATTGTTTGCACCAATTTGCAGTCCCATCAGTAATTTATGACTGTGCCTTTGTCACCCACATCCTTGCCAATACTTATTGTTGTTTGTATTCTTAATAGCTTCCCTTCCAACTGGAGTGAGATGAAATATTAAAGTAGTTTTGCCCCATTTATCGATTGGGTTATTATTATTTTTTTGGTGTTAATGTTTTTGAGTGCTTTATATATCCTAGAGATTAATGCTCTATATGATGTGCTTGACGTAAAGATTTGCTCTCATTCTATAGGTTCTCTATTCACCTCACTGATTGTTTCTTTTGATGAGAAGAAGCTTTTAAGTTTGAATCCATCCCATTTATTGATTCTTGATTTTATTTCTTGCCCTACAGGAGTCTTATTCAGGAAGTCTGGGCCTAAACTGACATGATGAAGATTTGGGCCTACTTTATTATTATTATTATTATTATTATTATTATTATTATTATTATTATTCAGCACATTGTCTCTAGTTTAATTCCTAGATCCTGGATTCACTTTGAGTTTTGTGCATGGTACGAGATAGGGGCTTGATATCATTTTTCTGCATATGGATTTCCTGCTTTCCTAGCACCATTTTTGAAGTAGCTGTCTTTTCTCCAATGTATGTTTTAAGTGCCTTTGTCTAACATAAGGTAACTGGATTTATGTAGGTTTATCTCTGTGTCCTCTATTCTGTACCATTGGTCTACCTGTCTGTTTTGGTGCCAATACCATGCTGTTTTTGTTACTATTGCTCTGTTTAAGGACTGGTATGCCACCTGCTTCACCCTTCTTGATAAGGATTGCTTTGGTTTTTCTGGGTATTTTATTTTTCCAGGTGAATTTCATGACTGCCTTTTCTATTTGTATGAGGAAAGTCACTGGGATTTGTATTGGAATAGCATATTGGAATCGATACAGTCTTTTGGTAGTATGGTCATTTTGAACAATATTAATTCTGCCTATCCAAGAACAAGGGAAATCTTTCCATCTGCCTATCCAAGAATAAGGTAGATCTTTTCATCTTCTAAGGTTTTGTTTAATTTCTTTCTTTAGTGTTCTGTAGTTTTCATTGTAGAGGACTTTCACCTCTTTTGTTAAGTTGATTCCCAAGGCTTTTTTTTTTTTTTTTTGAAGCTATTATAAATGGGGTAGTTTTACTCCTTTCCCTTTCAGAGAATTTGTCACTGATAAACAGAAATGGCTTTGACTTATGGGTGTTTATTTTGGATCCTGCTACTTTGTTGAATTAATTTACTAGTTCTAGAAGTTTTCTGATAGAATTTTTGGATCCTCTAAATATAGAATCACATTATCAGCAAATAATGATAGTTTGAGTTTTTCTTTTCATATTTGTATCCCTTTAATGTCTTTTGTCTGTCTTGCTCTGGCTAGAGTTTCAAGGACTATTTTAAATAGAAGTGGTGAAGGAGGGCACTCCTGTCTTGTTTTCATTTTTAGAGGGAATGATTTCAATTTTTTCCATTTAGAATGATGTTGGCCTTGGGCTTAGCATAGATACCTTTACAATGCTGAGATATGTTCTTATTATCCCTAATTTTTTGTGTGTTGAGTGTGAAGGGATGCTGTATTTTGTAGAATTTTTTTTCTGCATCTATTGAGATGATTATATGATTGCTGTCTTTAAGTCTATTGATGTGATGAATTACATTTATTGATTTCCGTATGTTGAACCAACCTTGTATCCCAGGGATGAATCCCACTTGATGGTGGTTCACAATCTTTTTTAATTTTTATTTTTTTTATCTTTTTTTTTAATTTTTTATTGTTGGCTGTTCAAAACATTACATAGTTCTTGATATATCATATTTCACACTTTGATTCAAGTGGGTTATGAGCTCCCATTTTTACCCCATATACAGATTGCAGAATCACATCAGTTACACATCCATTGATTTACATATTGCCATACTAGTGTCTGTTGTGTTCTGCTGCCTTTCCTATCCTCTACTATCCCCCCTCCCCTCCCCTCCCCTCCCCTCTTCTTTCTCTGCCCCCTCTACTGACATTCATTTGTCCCCCTTGTATTAATTTTCCCTTTCCCCTCACTTCCTCTTGTATGTACTTTTGTATAACTCTGAGGGTCTCCTTCCATTTCCATGCAATTTCCCTTCTCTCTCCCTTTCCCTCCCACCTCTCATCCCTGTTTAATGTTAATCTTCTTCTCATGCTTTTCGACCCTACTCTGTTCTTAATTACTCTCCTTATATCAAAGAAGACATTTGGCATTTGTTTTTTAGGGATTGGCTGGCTTCACTTAGCATAATCTGCTCTAATGCCATCCATTTCCCTGTAAATTCTATGATTTTGTCATTTTTTAATGCAGAGTAATACTCCATTGTGTATAAATGCCACATTTTTTTTATCCATTCATCTATTGAAGGGCATCTAGGTTGGTTCCACAGTCTTGCTATTGTGAATTGTGCTGCTATGAACATCGATGTAGCAGTGTCCCTGTAGCATGCTCTTTTTAGGTCTTTAGGGAATAGACCTAGAAGGGGAAGAGCTGGGTCAAATGGTGGCTCCATTCCCAGCTTTCCAAGAAATCTCCATACTGCTTTCCAAATTGGCTGCACCAATTTGCAGTCCCACCAGCAATGTACAAGTGTACCCTTTTCCCCACATCCTCGCCAGCACTTGTTGTTGATTGACTTCATAATGGCTGCCAATCTAACTGGAGTGAGATGGTATCTTAGGGTGGTTTTGATTTGCATTTCTCTGACTGCTAGAGATGGTGAGCATTTTTTCATGTACTTGTTGATTGAATGTATGTCCTCCTCTGAGAAGTGTCTGTTCAGGTCCTTGGCCCATTTGTTGATTGGGTTGTTTGTTCTCTTATTGTCTAATTTTTTGAGTTCTTTGTATACTCTGGATATTAGGGCTCTATCTGAAGTGTGAGGAGTAAAGATTTGTTCCCAGGATGTAGGCTCTCTATTTACCTCTCTTATTGTTTCTTTTGCTGAGAAAAAACTTTTTAGTTTGAGTAAGTCCCATTTGTTGATTCTAGTTATTAACTTTTGTGCTATGGGTGTCCTATTGAGGAATTTGGAGCCCGACCCCACAGTATGTAGATCGTAGCCAACTTTTTCTTCTATCAGACGGCGTGTCTCTGATTTGATATCAAGCTCCTTGATCCATTTTGAATTCACTTTTGTGCATGGTGAGAGAAAGGGATTCAGTTTCATTTTGTTGCATATGGATTTCGAGTTTTCCCAGCACCATTTGTTGAAGATGCTATCCTTCCTCCATTGCATGCAATTAGCCCCTTTATCAAATATAAGGTAGTTGTAGTTTTGTGGATTGGTTTCTGTGTCCTCTATTCTGTACCATTTGTCCACCCGCCTGTTTTGGTACCAGTACCATGCTGTTTTTGTTACTATTGCTCTGTAGTATAGTTTGAAGTCTGGTATCGCTATACCGCCTGATTCACACTTCCTGCTTAGCATTGTTTTTGCTATTCTGGGTCTTTTATTTTTCCATATGAATTTCATGATTGCCTTCTCTATTTCTACAAGAAATGTCATTGGGATTTTGATTGGCATTGCATTAAACCTATAGAGAACTTTTGGTAATATCGCCATTTTGATGATGTTAGTTCTGCCTATCCATGAACAGGGTATATTTTTCCATCTTCTAAGATCTTCTTCTATTTCTCTCTTTAGGGTTCTGTAGTTTTCATTGTATAAGTCTTTCACCTCTTTTGTTTGGTTGATTCCCAAGTATTTTATTTTTTTTGAAGATATTGTGAATGGAGTGGTTGTCCTCATTTCCATTTCAGAGGATTTGTCGCTGATATACAGGAATGCCTTTGATTTATGCGTGTTGATTTTATATCCTGTCACTTTGCTGAATTCATTTATTAGCTCTAATAGTTTCTTTGAAGACCCTTTTGGGTCTGCTAGGTATAGAATCATGTCATCTGCAAATAGTGATAATTTAAGTTCTTCTTTTCCTATTTTGATGCCTTTAATTTCTTTCGTCTGTCTAATTGCTCTGGCCAGTGTTTCGAGAACTATGTTGAACAGAAGTGGTGAGAGAGGGCATCCCTGTCTTGTTCCAGATTTTAGAGGGAATGCCTTCAATTTTTCTCCATTCAGAATGATGCTAGCCTGAGGCTTAGCATAGATTGCTTTTACAATATTGAGGTATGTTCCTGTTATCCCTAGTTTTTCTAGAGTTTTGAACATAAAGGGATGCTGTACTTTGTTGAATGCTTTTTCCGCATCTATCGAGATGATCATATGGTTCTTATTTTTAAGTCTATTGATGTGGTGAATAACATTTATTGATTTCCGTATATTGAACCAGCCTTGCATCCCAGGGATGAATCCTACTTGATCATGGTGCACAATTTTTTGATATGTTTTTGTATCCGATTCGCCAGAATTTTATTGAGGATTTTTGCATCTAGGTTCATTAGAGATATTGGTCTCTAGTTTTCTTTCTTTGAAGTGTCTTTGTCTGGTTTAGGTATCAGGGTGATGTTGGCCTCGTAGAATGAATTTGGAAGTTCTCCCTCTTTTTCTATTTCCTGAAGTAGCTTGAAAAGTATTGGTATTAGTTCCTCTTTAAAGGTTTTGTAAAACTCTGCTGTATACCCATCCGGTCCTGGGCTTTTCTTAGTTGGTAGTCTTTTGATGGTTTCTTCTATTTCCTCAATTGATATTGGTCTGTTTAGGTTGTCTATATCCTCCTGACTCAATCTGGGCAGATCATATGACTTAAGAAATTTATCGATGCCTTCACTATCTTCTAATTTATTGGAGTATAAGGATTCAAAATAATTTTTGATTATCTTCTGTATATCTGAAGTGTCTGTTGTGATATTGCCTTTTTCATCCCGTATGCTAGTAATTTGAGTTCTCTCTCTTCTTCTCTTCGCTAGCATCACTAAGGGTCTGTCGATTTTGTTTATTTTTTCAAAGAACCAACTTTTAGTTTTGTCATTTTTTTCAATTGTTTCTTTTGTTTCGATTTCATTAATTTCAGCTCTGATTTTAATTATTTCTTGCCTTCTACTTCTTTTGCTGTTGTTTTGCTCTTCTTTTTCTAGGATTTTGTGATGAAGTATGAGATCATTTATTTGTTGGTTTTTTTCTTTTTTTAAGGAATGAACTCCAAGCAATGAATTTTCCTCTTAGAACTGCTTTCAATGTGTCCCATAGATTCCGATATGTTGTGTCTGTGTTTTCATTAATCTCTAAGAATTTTTTAATTTCCTCCTTGATGTCTTCTATAACCCATTGATCATTCAGTAACCTATTGTTCATTCTCCAAGTGATGTATGCTTTTTCCTTCCTTCTTTTATCATTGATTTTCAGTTCCATTCCATTATGATCAGATAGGATGCATGGTATTATCTCTACTCCTTTATATTGTCTAAGAGTTGCCCTGTGACATAATATATGATCTATTTTTGAGAAGGATCCATGTGCTGCTGAGAAAAAAGTGTAACTGCTTGATGTTGGGTGGTATATTCTATATATGTCAATTAAGTCTAGGTTATTAATTGTGTTATTGAGTTCTATAGTTTCCTTATTCAACTTTTGTTTGGAAGATCTGTCCAGTGGCGATAGAGGTGTGTTGAAGTCTCCCATGATTATTGTATGGTGGTCTATTAGACTCTTGAACTTGAGAAGAGTTTGTTTGACGAACATAGCTGCACCATTGTTTGGGGCATATATATTTATGATTGTTGTGTCTTGTTGGTGTATGGTTCCCTTAAGCAGTATGTAGTGTCCCTCTTTATCCCTTTTGATTAACTTTGGCTTGAAATCTATTTTATTTGATATGAGTATGGACACTCCTGCTTGTTTCCGAAGTCCATATGAGTGATATGATTTTTCCCAACCTTTCACCTTCAGCCTATGTATGTCTTTTCCTATCAAATGCGTCTCCTGTAGGCAGCATATTGTTGGGTCTTGTTTTGTGATCCATTCTACTAGCCTGTGTCTCTTGATTGGTGAGTTTAAGCCATTAACATTTAGGGTTATTATTGAGATATGGGTTGTTCTTCCAGCCATATTTGTTTATTTATGTTACTAAACATTGTTTGTTTTCCTCTTTGATTATTTTTCCCCCCTTTACTGTCCTACCTCCCACTGTTGGTTTTCATTGTTATTTTCCATTTCATCTTCCTGTAATGTTTTGCCAAGGATGTTTTGAAGAGTTGGTTTTCTAGCTGCAAATTCTTTTAACTTTTGTTTATCGTGGAAGGTTTTAATTTCATCTTCCATCCTGAAGCTTAATTTCTCTGGAAACACAATTCTTGGTTGGAACCCATTTTCTTTCAGTGTTTGAAATATGTTATTCCAGGATCTTCTAGCTTTCAGAGTCTGTGTTGAAAGATCAGCTGTTATCCTGATTGGCTTACCCCTAAATGTGATCTGCTTCCTTTCTCTTGTAGCTTTTAAAATTCTCTCCTTATTCTGTATGTTGGGCATCTTCATTATAATGTGTCTAGGTGTGGATCTCTTATGATTTTGCACATTCGGCGTCCTGTAGGCTTCTAGGATTTGGGATTCTGTCTCATTCTTCAAGTCTGGGAAGTTTTCTCGTATTATTTCATTGAATAGATTGCTCATTCCTTTGGTTTGAAACTCTGTCCCTTCCTGTATCCCAATGACTCTTAAATTTGGTCTCTTGATGTTATCCCATATTTCTTGGATGTTCTGCTCATGGTTTCTTAACAGTCTTGCTGAGCTGTCTATGTTCTTTTCAAGTTGAAATACTTTATCTTCATTGTCTGATGTTCTATCTTCTAAGTGTTCTACTCTGCTGGTAGTATTCTCAATTGAGTTTTTAAGTTGGTTTATTGCTTCCTGCATTTCTAGGATTTCTGTTTGTTTGTTTTTTATAACCTCTATCTCCCTGTATAGTTGATCTTTTGCTTCTTGGATTTGTTTATGTAATTCATTGTTGAAGTGATCTTTCATTGTCTGATTTTGCTGTCTGATGTCTTCCTTGAGACTCCAGATCATCTGAAGCATGTATATCCTGAATTCTTTATCTGACATTCCATCTGCTGCAGCTATTACCTCTTCTAACGTTGAGTTGACCTGCATTGCTTGTGGTCCTTTCTTTCCTTGTCTCTTCATACTGTTCGCGTTCCTTTCTACTTGGTGAAACTGTTGTGCTATTGATGTTTCCCCCTATATATTTATATTGGTCTTGTATAGTTGCAAAGTCTCCCTCGCAGGCACGGGCGGCGGCTCTGCCCCTCCTCCAATTGGGGCAATGTGCCTACCACGCCGGCAGGCTGCTGGGCCTGCTCTGCCGGTCGGTAGCAGGTCCGCCTACCTTGCAGGCGCGGGCGGCGGCTCTGTCCCTCTGCGGGCCGCTAGACTTGTTCTGTCGGTGTTCGCAGTTCTGCCTACTTTGCAGGCGCAGGCGGCGGCACTGCCCCTCTGCAGGCCTCTGGGGCTGTTCTGCCAGTGGGTCGCAGGTCTGCCTACCTTGCAGGTGCGGGGGGGGGGGGCAGCTCTCCACAATCTTTTTTTAAATATGTTTTTATATTCAATTTGTCAGAATTTTATTGAGAATTTTTGCATCTATGTTCATTAGAGATATTCATCTGAACTTTTCTTTCTTTGATGTGTCTTTTTCTGTTACTGAATCAGGGTAATATTGGCTTCACACAATGAGTTTGGAAGTGTTCCCTCTTTTTCTATTTCATGAAATAATCTGAGTAGTATTGGTATTAGTCCTTCTTTGAAGTTCTTGTAGAACTCAGCTCTGTATCATTAGATCCTGAGGTTTCCTTGGTTAGTAGGCTTCTGATGGCATCTTCTATTTTATTGCTTAAAATTGATCTGTTTAACTTGTGTATATCATCCTTAGTTTAGTTTGCATAAATCATATGACTCTAGAAATTTGTCAATGCCTTCAATATTTTCTATTTTATTGGAGTACAAATTTTCAAAATAATTTCTAATTATCTTCTGTATTTCTGTATTGTCCATCATGATATTTCCTTTTTTATCAGAGATTTTACTAGTTTTTCTCTCTCCTTCTCTTTGTTAGCATTGCTAAGTGATGAGGGCCACAACCAAGTTAAGATGGCACCTGGCAGTATGCTAGGAGGAGTGGTTTCTGAGCCAATGCCAGCGAGCCATTAAGATGACTAGGATTCCTTAATGACTGACTGCTGTATCTGGATGATGTTAATTAAGTTAAGCTGTGTGTAATTTTAAGATGATGGAGATTTCTTAATGACTAATTGATGTATCTAGATGATGTTAATTGAAACAAGCTGTGTATAATGAGTTAGGTATAAATACCTCTGCTGTCCTACAATAAAGTGGCTCCCGCTGTATCAATCTTCACAAGTTGCTTGTCACTTTCCCAGTTATTTTGCCCAGCCAGACTGCGGCAGCTAAGGATTTGTCAACTTTATTTATTTTTTCAAAAAACTAACTTTTGGTTTTATCAATTTTTTTCAATTGTTTCTTTTGTTTCAATTTCATTGATTTCAGCTCTGATTTTAAATATTTCCTATCTTCTTCTGCTTTGGGTGTTGATTTGTTCTTCTTTTTCTAGGCTTTGAGATGTAATGTTAGGTCATCTATTTTTTACTTTTTCTTCTTTTAAGGAATGCACTACATGCAATGAACTTTTCTCTTAGTACTGCCTACATAGTGTTCCAGAGATTTTGATATGTTGTGTCAGTGTTCTCATTTACCTCTAAGAATTTTTTAATTTCCTTTTTTAATATCTTTTTAATTAAGAAATTAAAAAGATATGTTGCAAAAACATATCTTTTGCAACCCATTGTTCATTCGATAGCATATTATTTAGTCTCTAGGTGTTGGAGTAGCTTCTATTTCTTATTTTACCATTGATTTTCAATTTCATTCCATTATGGTCTGATAGACTGTAGGGTAATATCTCTACTTTTTTGTATTTGCTAAGAGTTGTTCTGTGGCATAATATATCATCTATTTTAGAGAAGGATCCATGTGCTGCTGAGAAGAAAGTGTATTTACTCACTGATGGATGAAATATTCTATATATGTCTGTTAAGTCTAAGTTATTAATTGTATTATTGAGTTCTGTAGTTTCCTTGTTTAGCTTTTGTTTGGAAGATCTACCAAGTGGTGAAAGAGGTGTGTTAAAGTCACCCAGGATTATTGTGTTGTGGTCTATTTAACTCTTGGACTTGAGAAGAGTTTGATGAATGTACATGGTCCATTGTTTGGGGCATATATATTTATAATTGTTGTGTCTTGTTGATGTATGGTTCCCTTAAAAATTATGAAATGTACTTCTTTATCCCTTTAGATTAAGTTTGTCTTGAAGTCTACTTTATTTGATATGAGGATGGAAACACCTGCTTGTTTTTGTAGTCCATGTGAGTGACATGTTTTTTCCCTTTCTTTCCCCTTCAGTCTGTGGATGTCTTTTCCTATGAGGTGAGTCTCTTGAAGGCAGCAATTTCTTTTATGTGTGTGTGTGTTTAATCCAATCTGCCACTCAGGATTATTATTGAGACATGATTTGTATTCCTGGCTATTTTTGGTATTTAACTTGACTTTCTTTCTCCTTTGACTAGTTTTTTCTTTAGTGTAATACCTCCCCCTGCTGATTTTCATAGTTGTTTTTAATTTCCTTCTCATCCATTTTGTCAAGGGTGTTCTGTAGAGCAGCATTTCTAGTTGCAAATTCTTTTAACTTTTGTTTCATGGAAGGTTTTTATTTTTATTTTTATTTTGGTGGATATAGAATTCTTGCTTGGCATCCATTTTCTTTCAGAGCTTGGTATATGTTATTCCAGTATCTTCTAGCTTTTAGGGTCTGGGTTGAGAAATCTACAGACATCCTAATTGGTTTCCTCCTATACATACTCTTATTAAGTTCTCCTGTGGCTTTTAAAATTCTCTCTATTCTGTGTGCTAAGTATTTTCATAAAAATGTTCCTTTCTGTTGGTGATTTTGTACATTTTGTGTCCTGTAAACCTCTTGTATTTGATTATCCATTTCATTCTTCATGTTTAGAATTTTTTTAATATTATTTCATTCAATAGATTGTTCATTCCTTTGGTTTGGAACTTTATGTCTTCCTCTATCCAAATAATTCTTAAATTTGGTCTTTTTATATTATCTCATAATTCTTGAATGTTTTGCTCATGGTTTCTTACCATCTTCACTGTGTGGTCAACATTCTTTTCAAGGTTATATATTTTGTGTTCATTGTCAGAGGTTCTGTCTTCCAAGTGATCTAATCTGTTGGTGGTTACTTATATTGAGTTTTTAATTTGGTTTATTGTTTTTCATTTCAAGGATTTCTGTTTTGTTTTATTTTGTTTTTAGAACCTCTATGATCTTGTTAAAGTAATCTTTTGCTTCCTGTATTTGCTTATGTAACTCTTTATTGAAATGATCTTTTGCTGCCCGTATTTGCTCTCTTATATCATCCTTTAATTCACAGAACATTTTAATTATGTACATCCTGAACTCCTTCTCTGTAATTTCTTCTGATGTGCTGGCCATGGATTCTAATAATGTATTATCTTCGTTTGTTGGAGGCACTTTCTTCCCCTTGTTTTTCATGTTGTTTGTGTGTCTTCTCTTTTAGCCCTGAGGATCTGAGGCATCATCATTTTTAGAAATTAGAAGCCTATAGGCTTCTAATGTTCCTTCAGGGTTCCAATACCTTTTTTTTTTAATGAAGAGAATAATGTTAACACATCCCAATACAAGCAATATACAGACTTAAACCAAATAACCACTATTAAGACGTTTACAGTTTTGTCACAATACACAAAAATGGTGAGTACCAATTATTATCTGCAATATAAATAATAGGTTTGCAAAAGGATCTACAGTTTTTGATGGTGGACAAAGAGAAAACTGGGGGTGAGGTGTAGAATGAGATGTTAAGGGGGTAGGAGGTGAGGATATAGAGTTATTAGATCTTAGGAAGCATGAAAAAGGAATGTAAAGAAGTTGGCTGGTAGCAGGAGAAAAGAGAGAAAGTGATTTGGGGCAGATAAGTAAATGGGAAGACAATAGAACTAGTAAAAAAAATTAAATTTAAGAAAAATAAAAAGGTAAAAATAGGAGATAAAAGAATATAAAACACAACTGTAATATACTATTTAGCCATCCCAGCCCTCAGTAGACTAATTCATGAAAAGTACTTGATTTTTCACAAATGTTGGGGTTGTGAGGGTGGGAGGAGAGAGAGAAAAGAAAAAAAAAAACATCTTGAAGGAGGATGCAAGGATTGTTTTTGTTGCACTTCAGTATCTTTCCAACTTCCCTTCTCATCCAACAGGTGGGGTTTTCATTTGCTGTTATCTCCACCCTCAGGATGATGAAGGTTATTAGGGTGGAAGTGTTGGTATTGTGGGCAGAGCTCTGAGAGGTGGGGTATAGAATTTTCTGTCCCTGATGGGAGATTGTATACCAAGGATCTCCTTTGGAGCCCTCTCATGTGATGTGGGCACCTGATTTTATCTCCTTATATTGTCTGTAGACCTCATAATTCCTGGTCTCTAATTTAGTTTCTAAATTGTATCTTACTATTGCCTCCCTTTCTACTTCCCAATCAGGAACCTCTCTCTCCTTAGAGGTCTTGGGGACTGTGTTCTGGGGACTGTGCACCTGTTCTGGGGAGCTGTTTTGTATTGGGCATTTCAGGACCAGGTTTTATGGGTTATGGAGCAGCTGTGTAGCCACAAGCACTGTGCTGGGTTAGTGGCTGCCGGGGAGAGTGGGGGAATTGGGGACTATAGGTACCTTGATATTGCTTCTAAGCCCCAGCTGGTGTCCCAAGCTGGGGGTTGCCCCAACTAAAGATGGCAACAAAGGTGTTCCAAGATGGAGGTGTCTGCTTTCAGGTATGGGGTGGGGCTGGGTGATAGCGTTGGACAGTGTGTTTAGAGATGCAGCTCTGTGGCATGCAGTGTTGTGGCTCTTGGCTCTCTCCAGAACCTGTGTGGTGTCCCCAAGTGCAGGCTACTGTGTATAGGGGTTGCAGTGTCTCAAGATGAAGACAACCCAGAGATCCCCACGTTGGTAAATGGGAGTCCACACAAGAATGGTGGCTGGAGTTTGTGCACATGGGCAGTAGCTGGGTGTCCTGCATGGATGGGAGCAGCAGCCAGGATTCTTATGTGTGTGGGTGACCAGGAGTCCTGAGCAAGTGCTGATGCCAGTGGTACTGTTCTGGCACTGCAACCAGGATTCCTGCAGGGAGCAGCAGTCAGAGGTCCTCTAATAACTTGCAGACAAACAGTAGTACCACTACTTGAATCCCAGGTCACAAAGAGAAACACAACGTAGCCTCCCTGTAGCCCACCATCTCCATATATTTATTTTTATTGCTTATGAATCTGCATTGGCTTTCTTTGAGCTTAACTAAGCTCAAGACTTCAGTCAAGTTTCAATATCCTCTATAGTCTTCTTCATTCTGGGTACCAACAGTGATTAAAGGCATGTTGTTTATGTGGATGATGGACGTTCAAGTAGCTAAGGCAAACAATACAAACCCATTTTTAAACCTTGTTCACTTTACATCTGCTAACATTTTATTGTCCAAGTACATTACATGATCAAGGGAATAGTGATATATAAGTTGCCTACTCTACTGAGAGCCATTGTACAGCCAAATGACAAAACAAGGTAGGTGTATAATATATTCTAGAGAAATAGTAAAGGATTGAGAACAATTAAGAAATTCAACATAAACTTTCTCATATCAACTCTACTTCCACTTCTGGCATTTAAATTGCTATTATTTTTGGTGGTTCTTTCCTCCTCCTCCTCCTCCTCCTCCTCCTCCTCCTCCTCCTCCTCCTCCTCCTCCTCCTTCTCCTCCTTCTTCTTCTTCTTCTTCTTCATAAAAACAGAAACTATTCAGACTGTGTTTCCTCCCTCTTTCTCTCCAAAAAGGAGAGAATAATGATGGATTTTTTGTTCTTTATAAAAAATTTTACTCATAAAGAAACACTTTTAAGTAAAACACTTTAAGAATACCTGTTTTGAGGTTAACATTATTCAAGTCTTAAAGGACTATAAAAATTCAAATGTGTTACATCATTAGACTTTTACAGGAATCAGATAAGAGTGCATGATCTCACTATATGGTTCCAATGGGAAGATCCTTTATGCTTTGTTTCTTCTTCATATTCCAAATGAAATTTAAGAACCATAATAAATGTGTTTATTTACATTAAGTTTTCTTATTTTAGAAGATTCATATCTATATTCTTTATTTTATATGTCGTTCTTTTAAACACTGTAGGTTATCTTAAGCTCTATTTTAAAAAACAAACATATATCATATCATGATAAACTGTTTCTTGCAGAAAATTTCAGTTACACCAACAACCTAAGTTTTGCTTGTGCATTTGAAACTTATGTTCTTCTATACCATCTATAGAAAATAGAAAGAATAAAAAATATGTCTATGGAAATTGTTTAAGAATTTCTGTAGATTGAACATTAATGGATTTAAAAGTGTTCTTATTTATAATTTGCTGTAGATTTTCCCAATTTTTACATTAATTTGTATATGCATTTTTTTTCTTTTGAAACGTTTTTAAAATCTTAAATGTAATTAAGTCATGTGACTGCTATTTCATGTATAATTTTCTGTTTAATTGTCAAGTCTTGATTAACATTTATTAAAAAGAATTTTGTTTTTTAAATAGTAACCCTCAATGGAAAATATTTTCCACTCTGAAATATTTTAAAATTTCTATTATATCATAGAATGTTCAACTATGACCTAAGCTAAAGATAAGCAAATAAATATCTTTCAAACTATTGATAATTTAGAAATAGAAGTGAAAAGGTATAATTCTCAGGGAGAAATAGAAATTCAAACTAAAACATTTCCTAGCATACACCTCCTGAAGATATTTTTAATATATGGGTAGAAGAATAGCATATGCTTTCACAAGAATGCATTTTAAGAATTTTATTCAATCATCAAAAATACTTACTTTCCCATGTGTTCTTTATAGACAGGTTTGACAGCAGGTATCTGCTAAGCAAAGGTTCAGAATCAATAATTTGATTTAAATGTTTATATTACTTATGCCATCCTGCAGATTTAGAAGACCTGGGAAAGCATTTGGATGTTCTTATTCTGATTTTATATTACAAATTAAGCTAATATCCTCTATATTTTCTTTAATTTGCTGTGTAAATTTCTCATAGGAAGAGTGATATTAAATTTGACTTATCATTTGTGCACAAAGAAAGGTGTTTCAGGCAGTTAGGCCCTGAGCTAAAATAAAGGTCCTTTAGGAAAATACTCAGCATGACAGTTTGAGAGCACTACTTCTCCTTTATTCTAAAAACCACCTGAGAGATTGACTTTCCCAAATCACCCTTAATGCTTATCAGTGTAATGATAGACATTCTTAAATACTCAATGGAGCAAGATGTTAGACTTTATTTCTTTCCAGTAATCCATTTTTAGATGCTAGAATTATGATAGGCAGAGCTCTTTGTTTCATATGAAACCTCTTAGAAATACCTCATTTTGGCTTCTTCTGTGTGTTATGACAACAAAATATTACCTTTTAGAAATTGTAGAAGAAAAAGAGTGTTGGTTTATCATCAAACTGATTTCATCTAACATAAACATGCTGACCTGAATTTGAATTTTCATTTCATAATGGCATTAGTGTTTATTATAATCAAGATTTATAAATATCATGATTCTGATCATAATAGTACCATAGTGGAGAAGTAAAAAATAATATTCTTAAATGGGGAAATCATAGAAAACCTGAAACAGGTGAATATGACAATATTAGTATATGATATTCAGTTTAGTAATAAATTTATCCTAAAGATAAAAATTATAAAATTAAAATTAATCTGAAAATCCATTTAGGCATACAAACACACACACTCAATAGTGGTATTTGTCTTAAGTCTAAGCCTCTTGTATAGACCTATACAAACCACACATTTTGAGGTAAATCTTGAATTTTAACAGAACTTTTTGTTTTGAGTCCTTTTTGTTTTGTTTAGTTTCCTAGAGAAAATGATGGCAAAGAGAAAATTCAATAAGATTATCCTTGGTCAAACTTTTGTTAAATGTGGGTTTATTTATTTATTTGTTTATTTATATTCTTTGTTGCCCATATCCTCTGTTGCCTTTTCTTAAGGAAAAAAAACTAAAAACTAAAATTTCAAATCATTTTCTTTCATGTTCAGTGTTTTGTTAGTATTATTTATAATGTTTTATGTCAACATAGAACACATCATTTTAGGTATCAATAAGTTTCCAAACTATTTATGAGAGTTCCCTATTCTAGAACCTGTGTTAAGGAAAGAAATTGAACCTTTTTACTTTTTTATTGCCAAGGTTGCAGGTTCTATAAGTAAGATTGATTTATCAGTCAAGCATTTGTTTTGTTACTTGATTTAGTTAAGGTCATTTGATTTATTAAGTCAGTGAGCTTTAATTTTCTATAAATAATAATAATAAACTTTCAGGACATCTACACTTTCTTGTCAAGGTTTGCTTTAAATCTCTAAAATCATAAAGAAATTTCATGGGCTTTGACACATGTAACTTTTTTAACAGCACAATATAATCCTAAATGAAAGAATATTGCTATGGCATTCCAACTTCCTAATTGAAAATGGAAAATTCATATGCTATTTCTCAGAAATAATGTGATGCAAGTCAAAAGACAAGACCCAAACCATAAAAGTAATAGCATAATACATAAAGAAAAAGCTCTCTGAGATGGGTCTCAGCAAAGATTTTTCTTTTTTCTTTTTTAATATGAAATGGAAAGTATAGGCAACAAAAGCAGAAGTATTTAAACTGCATCAACTAAAAAGTACAGCACAGAAAAGAAAAAACAAAAATCAACAGAGGAAAGAAATAACCTATGGAATGGGAGAGAATATTTGTAAATTCTACATTTGATAAGGTGCTAATGTGAAAAATATGCAATGAACTGAAACAACTCAATAGTAAGGAAACAAAGAACCTGATTTTAAAAGGGCAGAACAAAACATGACAAATGGCCACCAGGTTTCTGGGGGAGAGGGGGAAGTTCCATATCACAAATTACCAGACAAATGCAAATTAAATTACAGTGAGCTTTCACCTCACATCTGTTAGAAAACTTTTATCTAACAGGCAAAATGAAAACAGGTACAGGTGAGGTTGAAGAGAAGATGGTAACCATGTACAATGTCTGTAGGTACATGAATCAGCTTTCTGTCACTACAGTGAAGTATCTGAAGCAATTAACTTATACAGAGAAAATATTTTTTTTTCATGGATTAGGAAGTTTAAATTCACAATATAGCAATGTAGCAAGATTGTGTGGTGGGACAAAGCACTTATCTCATCACATTCACCTCATCATCCAGGAAGCAAAGAGAAAAGATGAGTCTGTATCCCACAATCCTCTTTGAAGACCTGCACCCAAGGACCTGAGCACTTTCTATAAACCCCATCTCCCAAGGCTGCAAGGCACCTGCCATTAGTGCTGCCTGTGGGTAACACATTTATCACATAAACATTTAGGGAACAGCTAACTTCCAAACTCCAACAGTGGGAATGTAAATTAGTACAGACATGGTGAAAAATAATATGGGGATGTTTCACTAAAAATTTAAAATAGAAACTACCATATGATCCAGAGAATTCACTACTGGTTATATATATCCAAAATAAATCTATATATCAAGGTATATTCTCCACACACATATTTACTACAGCATTATTCACAACAGCCAAGATATAAAGTCAACCAGTGTCCACCAATGGATGAATGAATAAGAATATGTGGTATATGTACATCATGGAATACCATATAGCCTTAAAAAGAAAAAAAATCCTACTATTTGTGACAATATAAATGAACCTTGAAGATGTTATGTTATACAAACGTTAGCCAAACAGATAGACAAATAGATAGACCGAAAAGAAACAGAACAAACAAACAGACAGACAAAACAGCTGAACTCATAGAAGTAAAACAATGATTAACAAGCTGGGATATATAAGACATATGAATGCTGGTCGAAAGGTATAAAGTTTGGGCTAAATAGGACGAATAATTTTTGGAAATTTACTGTGTAGTATGATGACTATTAACAGTAAAAATGTGCTATATACTTGGTATCTGTTGAGGGAATAGATTTTAAATATTCTCACCACAAAAAATAATAAGTATGTCAGGTGATGCTAATTATCTTGATCTAGTCAATTCACAATATATGAATTTATCAAAGCATCACTTTGTACCCAATAAACACAAAAAAGTAAAAATAAAAATGTTACATGAACACAAAAGCATTAAAAAAATCCCACATTGCTGCTATTCATAAGCCGGGACTTAGTTAAAAGTTCTGATGTGTAAAAAAATAATAATAAATTATGAAAATTCAATATCATCAAATTATTTTTAGGCAGTTTGAAATATTTCTAATTGATGTGAAGCAGTTAAAAGTATTCAAAGTTTGTCTTACTAACTTTAAAGGGTTTAAACTCTAGGATTCATTTACTAGCTCTCGCTACTAGATGAGCTGGGATGCTTTGCCAGCAATTGATGTGGATCCCCACCGAGTGCCCTGCTGGCAAAGTCTCTTGAAGATGAACATTCAAAACAGCTGACTAAACTGCCGAATTGCTGCACATAGAATGTTTCTTATATTGATGTTAAAACACAGAGGAATTTGATTCATCACATCATTTTTATTCTTAAAATGCTTGCTTGTAATAGATTTTATTTAGAATTTATGAATCTTGTCTTTAAAAAATATTAAACATACAACAAATGGGATTAATGAGATGCTTTATATTTTTATTGGACATTAATTTCAAAGTGATTGTTTTACTTATTTACTTACATTTTGGTGTAGTATTTTAAAGTTAGTTTTCATTATGCTGAAGTCACTTATCTACATCTTGTCATCTTATTAAATTGTTTTCATTTTGAGAAAGACAGTTACAAGTAACTGAAGATGTGTAAAGTTCTTGCCATACAGATTTCTTAAGGGCCCATCTGATGGTAGAAAAAAGCATTTGTAACTTGTCTCAGAATCGGGGGAAGGAACACAAGGTAGCACCTAGAGAACAGAACTGGTAAGTAAAGTGCAGTTTGCATCAACTTAAAAATACTTTTCTCTTTCTCCTCTTAAATTATACATCAAGAAAAATCTGACATTTTTTTTTCTTTTTTTCTGTTTGCTATGGATGAACCCAGGGCCTTGTCCATACCAGGCAAGCACCCTAAAACTGATCTATACCTCCACCCCCACTGACATCTTTAACTCAAAAATTTCTTATAGTAAGAACAATTATTTAAAACTTCATTTTAATTCAATTGATCCTTTCCACTGATGTTGTCAAAGTCAGGTTATCATATATAAGTTGTTTAGAATTATAAATTTTGCATTCAATATTTCTGTAAAAGATTATTCTTGCTACTTTTCTTTTCCTAAATATCATCAGTATGACCTTTAAGAGAAGTTTTAGTATTGTTTATCTCAAGCAAACTTTCTATGTAAACAATTTGTGTGTGTGTGCATGCAAAGCAGTTTTTTTAAATATTTATTTTTACAATAGATATTTTATTCAAATTTAATAAATATTTATTGACTTTAGTGCTCTTATCATAGCCAAATTATTATTATTTTTCTACATAAATGATAAAAATATGTAGGTGAGATTTTCATTCCTCCAGAAATAATGAAAAATTGACATTTATGTAGTGCATACACACATATGCAAATCAATTGCTATTGAAAGATTAATCATAAATTGGATAATATTAATTTTTAGGAACACTGTTTGGTTAATATTTGGGAGTAAGAATGAAGAAATAATTGTTCTAATCACATCTGGGTAGAGTATAGAGTATAATGGACATAACTGGTTGGTGATTAGCTATCTCTGTGAGAGAGTGTGAAGGCAATGTCACAGATAAACCTGAATGTTGATAAATTGAGTCCTATTTTATAAACACATTAGTGCAATGGACAAGAAGTTCTGATTTTAGAAATTTGCAAACATTTTTAAAATCAAACAAACCACAATAAGGCATTCTTCTGTATAAATTAATAAATAGGGTCAGAACTCTGTTGGGGGGCAAGGATTGGGGTGAGTAGTTGCATATCAGGAATGCTCAACAGGAAATTTTTCTCTATACAGCTGGCTGATTATCAGAAAGAGCTGTTGAGGGGGATATTCTGTACTGTAGTGCTTACGTGCTTGCATAATCATAGATCTATCCAAAATTTAGAGTTTGTGGGGAGAAAGGAAATCTGATTATACTTTGGTGAAGCCTACATTCAGAGGATAGATAAGGGCAGTTTTGAGATCTTGATAAACAGGTGATAAAGGGTCCAGGTCTTCAATTTTGTGTAAATATATATCCAGTCTGAAATTATTCCCATGAAATAAAATGTTGACATTCATGAATAGTGTGACCTTGACTGAAGAGAACAAAATGTCTGTTTCCTTGATTGAAGCTTCCAGAATACTAAATGCCTTTTTGTAGAATCTGTAACAACTTTTGCTTGACACATTTTAAAAAATTTTAAATTTTAATTAGTTATACATAACAGTAGTATGCAGTTTGATATATTATATATAATGGAGTATAATTCTTATTCTTCCAGTTGTACATGATGTAGAATAACACTGATCATACAGTTATATAAGTACATAGGTTAATAATGTCTGATTAATTCTATTATCCTTTGTACCCCCATGCACCTCCTCTCCCTTTACTCCCCTCTACCAAATCTAAAGTAATTCTATTCTTCCCTATACCCCACCATTGTGAATTAGCACCCATATATCAGAGAAAATATTCAATTTTTGGCTTTTCATGATAGGCTTATTTTGCTTAGCATATTCTCCAGCTCCATCCATTTACCAGAAAATGCAATATTTCATTCTTCTTTAAAGCTGAATAGTATTATACCTGCATATACACCAAATTTTTGTAATCTATTCATCTGTTGAAGAGTGCCTAGGTTGGTTCCATAGTTTAGTTGCTTGAGACATTTTAATTTCTTGATTAATACTTCTTTAAATGTATGTCAATGCTGAGTTAGTCTAAGAAACTTTCATAGAGACATATAAGTTACAGTAATAAGTGAAATAAATAAATGTAAAATAGTTATAATAAAAATTATTGCATATATGTGTACCTGTATTTATCATATATATCTCTATAACAATAGAGTTGAGTTATAGATTAACTCAGGAAATTGTTTTCCATATGAAAGAAAACAATGACATAATCTATGAACATGAAGAGATTATCCTTACATTTTTAGTTCAAGAACAATTGAAAAAAAACCACTTATTTTTACTTAGATATCTGCTTTTTAAAATTTCTAAAATTAAACACTGATAGATAATTTTACTATATTAGAATCTAGATTTGAGAGCTATTTGAATTTTCCTCGAATGGAGTGCTTTCATATTCTCTCCGTGGAAATGGACACTAATATTTTAGCTTTTGAAACTCTGAAACTGTGGAACTAAAAATATCATCATCTATACACTGAACTAAAATGTGGTATACGTGATGTTTGTGCTTCAACCTTTTCTTCTCTATTCAGCCACTTCAACTTCATTTGTAGTCAGAATGTAGTAAAGATGCATGCTTTAGAAACCTTCAATTCAGTCAAAACTGAATACAAATTGGAGCTTCAGTGTTTGTTCCATTAATGCCAGTTGACCTTGTCTCTGCACTAATGTGTTATTTTTTAATACTACCATTGTCCTATAATTTAAATTTTGTAATTTGCAAATCTGTGAGTTTCACATAGTCATACATTTAGCTGATCCATGAAATCTCAGTTCAAATGAACACAATCAGTCAAACAAAGTAAATAAATAAGGTGTATGGTGTTGGAATTGAGTTTTTTCACAAGAAGAAAAATCAAACATGATCTGACAGAAAGAAAATGGTTATGTTTCTTTCAAGAGAAATTATCATTCTGATAGGAAAGCCTTATCTAGAAAAAAAAAGGATTTTTTTCAGATTGTCTCTTTCACTTGTTGTGTAATGCATAGGAATTACAAGGTGCATGTATTTTGAATGTAAGGAGACATCTTCTGAAATAGTGTAATTTTTTGATAAAAATAGAAGGAAAAAGTAATCCAGATGGGAGAAATCAGCATCCAAGATGAGTTTTGAGTAATTACAAATGGCGAAAAAACTATATGTGTGTATGTGCATACATATATGTATACACACACACAAAATCTAGGACTATGGTATGTGTTGTGGAATTAGAAGAATTTGAGAAAGATTTATATTGTGAAATATCATGATTATTTTACTCTTGAATCAATAATAATATTGTTTTGATTGGGTATTGTAGATAGTGAATTTCTTTATAAGTAGACATAGATTTTGTGATGATTTGTCTAGCCAAATGTATATGACTGTAGTTATATGAACCGAGAAAGATATATTTAAAAAGTCTGGAAGCATAAAAAGAAATGACCTGGACCAAAGTTATTTGGGATGCAAAAGTTGGGATAATTTAAATGTGTGCATAAAGAAAAAAAAAAAACATAAACAGATGAGAAAGCTTAAATGATAGCTATGGTGCAACTATACTTATTGTTTTATCATATAAGACTTTTGTATAAATTTATCTTTGTATGTTTGATTATCTGTGTTAGTCAGCTTCATGTTGCTGTCACCAAAACACTAAAAAAAAAAAACTTAGAAGAGGACAAGTTTATTTGGGACTTATGGTTCCAGAGGTCTTAGTCTATAGATGACTGACTCCATTGTTCTGGGCCCAAGGAGAAGTATAACATCATGGCAAAAGTGCCCAATGGAAAAAAGTTTCTCACTTCATTGGCAGAGTCAGGAAGCAGAGAGAGAGGGGAAGAGGAAAGGGCAGCAAGAACAACTCTTCCTGGGCATGCGCTCAGTGACCCACCTTCTCCAGTCATATCCCACCTGTTAACAGTTCATTCAAACTGGGATGTACTGATTAAGTTATGTCTCTTACAAAAACAGTTATTTTACCTCTGAATATTCCTACAATAACAGGACCTCATATTCAAACCATACCAATGTCTCTTTGAACAATTTAGAAATTGAGATAGGATATGTGTATGATACCAAATTGACACAAGGTAGGTTGTGATAATTAGATTAATGAGTCAATTTTTCTAGGCTGTAGTGTCCAGTGATTTGGTCAAACACTAACCTATGCATTGCTGTGAAAGTATTATGTATACATGACTCATAGTTTGCTTTAGTTTGTATCTTAAGTGGTCCTTAAAGGTCCATATGGTAAAGAATTAGTCCTCAGAGTGATGCTGACAGGTGATAGTGGAATGTTTCACAGGAGGTGCCTAGTGGGGTGTCTTTAAGTCATTGGAGTTGTGCCTATGAGTTTATTATCTTCATAAATTCATTATTTCAGGTGTATGTCATAGTGATACAAAGTTAACGCACAGCTACCATCAGCTGACTATCAGTAAAAATTATCCTATAATGTGAGTGGACCTCATCCTATCTTTCAACACAGAGTAATAGCAAAACTAGGGATTCACAAGGAAGTAAAGATTCTGCTTGAAGACAGCAATATTAACTCCTACTTGACTGCTTCTAGTCTTCTAGTCTGGGTACAGATTTTGAACTTCCCAGATTTCATAGTCCTTGGGCCAAATCCTTGTGATAAATCTAATTTTCATATACACACATGAAAACACACTTTGTTTTCCTATTAGTTCTGTGTTTCAGTTAAATCTGACTGATATTAGTAGTATTTAGCCAGAGCAATTAAGTGAAATAAACTTAAAAAATGGAATCCACATTTTAAATAAAGATAAAACTGTTTGCAGAAACATGATCATGAATACTAAATATTTTATAAATACTATAAAAAGTATTAGTGTATACTTTTAGTGTAAAGTGTTTTATTAAGTAAAATAATTTGTGTAAAGAAAATGAAACTAATAAACAATACAGTAAGATTAATGAATACAAAATCAATATACAAAAATGCATCGTACATGTTTAATCTAGCAATGAACAAGAACAATGAACAAGAAGGAAATTAAGAAAAAAAAAACTTCAATTTATAATAGAATAAAAAATAATTGGCTATTTAGGTTTAACAAAAAAGTGCAAAAGTTATTTTCTGACAATTAAAAAAATGTTGAAGGAAATAAAGAAGTTGTAAATAATTGAAATGACATTCTATATCCACAGGTTAGAAGACTTACTATTGTTAAGATGTCAACACTCCCAAATTGTCCTTCAGAGTCAATTAAGTATCACATTATTTCAGCTGATTTTATCATTTCTGCATTTTCATCTCAATTTTTCTATAAACCAAAGTCTATTCTGAAAACAATTATTTTGAATTTCAAAAATATTTTCTTACTGGTATATAAATACATAAACTTGTACAAAATATTGAGGTATTGTGTTGTGACATGTATATTTAGTGTAATGATTAAATCAGGTTAAACATAACTATCTCCAATTTCTTTAAAAAAACAAAGCTCAGGCTAGGCTTGTGGCTCAGCAGTAGAATGCTCACCTAGCACGTTGAGGCCCTGTGTCCGGTCCTCAGCACTATGTAAATAAATAACTAAAAAAAAATGAAGGTTAAAAAAAAACAAAGCTCATTTTTTTTCACTCTTAATGTGAATCCTAGAATATAAAACATGACTCTTAGAATATAAAGTTACTTTTGTATCTAACATTGTATTGCACCCTGCTGAACCAGAAGAGACTTAAGCATCTGGGGTTTTCTGTATAGAATGTAAACTTCAAAGCCTGTTATTTCAAATTATTCCCACATAGGAGTGATAATAGACCCGAGGAAGGTGGGTTAAGAATCTGACAAAATTTTTAACAAAGATTTTTTTACACATTGCTTATGTCTTCAAAAGTTAGAAAGAAAAACAAGCAAGCAAATTATAATGGATTCTAATATATGTAAAAGCCCACAGCTTGGATTTTACATAGGAATTTATTTGATTGTGTCATGTAGCAGAGTCTGTTCTTTCAGTAATTATGTCATTAAAATATCTTGTCTTAATAATCAAATTTGTCCAAATATTAGAAAGAGTAAAAATTATAATATTCTTTACATTAGTATTTCCTGATAATATCTGGTTACCTAGCAGATGAAAAAAAATGCTGAAAAAGAAAATTCCTGAGGTTAGTTTTGAGGACCATAATTTATATATTTTTTCTCTCAGTAAATTATTAATTAATCATAACTTGTAAAGTGCAGGATTATAACAAATATATATATTTTCCTGTCAAAGTATGTTTTGGGTAATTTGTTGTCTATATTGTCTTTCCTTTAGAACATTTATTTTCCTTTTTATATATGTGATCCATGTGCTTTAGAGGTCAGAAATATTAATCATAATGTTTTTATTATGTGTATGTTTTATTCATCCATTCTGCAAACATGCAGTGGTTAAAAATTCATGGTGTTTGGTAAATGATTTATCTGGTTAATTTTGACAACAAATGAGACTCATTAATGCTAACTAGTTGTGTGACCCTTGAATTCTGCATCAAACATTCTGCATATGCTATAAAATCTCGCTCTATCTTTCTTCTATAATCTTAACATATCCTTTCTCACTGTTTCCTAAAAGATCTTTCTTTGTCATTAAAATGCACTTTTGTTTTTAAACTAATAGTTCTTCTTTTATTAGCCAAAGCTCTTTATGAAAATAAAGTTTACTCTGAAAAAAATTAAAAAGCAAATAACTTTAAATACAGTTGTGCACCATATAGTGTCATTTGGTTAATGACAGATAACTTATAGGACCATGTTCCCATAGATTATATCACCTAGTGATATAGTAGCCTTTGGAGTTTGTGTACTCACTCTGTGATGCTCATACAAAAAAAAATCTAATAATTTATTTTTCAGTATGTATCCCTAACATCAAGTGACACATGTCTGTAATTGTTTGATCTTATCAATATCCCTGACATAGGCCTAATATTCAGACAGATTAACAGTTGTTTTCTATACATATAGATTTCAGGTACCTTGAATTCTTCATCCCTGAGTTCACCAGCCAAACAATATACGATTTAAAAGATGTTCATTTCTTTTCAGTGTCACCTCATTACTTATCAGAGTGAGAATTTATATATATATATATATATATATATATATATATATATATATATATATATATATATATAATGTTTACATGAAACATTTAAAAATGTAAAAATCTTGGGGTACATCAAACCAATTAGTCTTGGAATAATCAAGGAATGTAGCAGTCTGCTACATCTTCAACCATTTTTGCTTTCATTTATTCCTACTTAAAGGTTTTATCACCTTCCTCATCAGTTAAAACTACAACCACAGTAGTTAGAAGAAATGAAGTACAAGAACCTACAGTGTGTCATAGACACTAACCAGATTGTACAAGAGGGGAAATTGTAGTTCAAAAAAAAAAAAAAAACTCCACAGGTTTTCTAATATGCACCTAAATAGAGAGTATTTTTGTTGAGAATCACTTTTCAAAAGTGACCAACATGAAGTTTCATGAGTTTATATTTTGCTCATATGACATGCTTGTTAGGAAGTCTTTCTTATCAGCCAAATCAAATCAGTATTACTTAGGATTCCTGACAGTGAAGCAATCCTCCACTGTCCTCAGTACAGGGCTGTAATTAAGAAGTAAATATATGTATAAGTTTAAAAACGAACACCAAGCATAGATGACAATTAGACCAGGACACACAGATGTCAGTTGAGAAGACTGGGTACCATGGGCCAATGACAACATACAGACAAGCCTGCATATTTTTAAAATATCTTCTCTTCAGCATCACCCTGCCACTTTTTCCTCCATCCAAATTTATTGTTAGGGAATCATTCCAGTCACAGTGTGTAGATAGAGAGTAGAGAGGAGGGAAGTTAAATTTTGCTGAGTGCTTATTATGCTTGAGGCACTGTGGTACACTTTTCTCCCATACATCATGTTGGCATCTCAACTGCATCTAAACTCCTTCTCCTAAATGGAAGAAATACACAATTTCATCATGAGATCAAATGCCCTGATTTTGGGTTTACAAAGCAATTCCAATGCATCTGTAAGACTTAAGTTCATATGAACATTGGGTTTTAGAGTTGCAATGGACTGTAGTTTATCTCAACCATAGTATAGAGGAATTGAGATCAGACTTGTTTAAAAACATCAGATTCATATAGGTAATTAGGAATGGAATCCAAATCAGATTTTTACCTCCTTACTCCACCTTTCACATCTCCTCAACTCATGTGACCCCTCCTCACCTAAAATTTATTTTTGGATTAACCCAAGCCCAAATTACAAAAAAAAATACATTACATAAGAGTGTATTTCCTTATTTGATATTGAGGTATGAATGAAAAAGGAATACAATGTATCGTGATCAACTCATAATTCTAAAGATTAGATTAGAGAATAAACACGATTTCTATATTTTATCTTAAAGTTTAAGCTGAATTTGAATTTAGTGAATCACATTCAAAAGTATCTGTTTTTCATTATATAGCACCATATATCAATTTTTATTATTTTTGTTTTTCTAAAATGTACTCAAAGTATTAACATTTTACAAGTTAGATTAACCTTTAAAGAATTTTAATTTTTTTTCATGAGAAGACTGGGTGCCATGGGCCAATGACAATTTTAATTTTTAGTATTTTATTTATTGTGTTGAGAATCTCAAAAGAAATTTCTATTACACTGGTTTTCAAAACAAAACAGCTCCAAGTCTAAACAAAATAGAGCCATTTATCATTTCATATTTGAGACATACTTACTGAATTAGTTATATGAGCTCTGGATTTGTCTTGGAGTTACAGAACTATAGAATTCAGGACTGAATACAACTATATTTTTTTCTATCTTTGAATTTTAGAAAATAAAACAAAGTTCCAAGAAAAAAGAATTTACACAGAATTAGTTTTAGACTATATAAATATTTATGTGGTGATGGAATATTGATGAATATTCATTCATGTATATTCTTATTGATGTGTCAGCAAATTCAACTCCCTGTATGGAAAATATAACTTAAACACATGTTACCTTCATTATAATGAATTGTCATTTACTATATCATACAGGATTTTCCTTTCAAAAGAAAAAATGTGTGAAGCAAGCAGGTATTGTACACAAGAGAACATCTAACACTTCTTTATCTCATGTTTTATCTCTGTGTAAAACTTCAAGAAAAGCTGTTTTCATTGAAATAGAAGGTCAGGAAGATTCGCTGAGAAATCACCAACTATAAAGAGCGTTGTGTGTTGTAAAACAGCTTGAGAGTCCGTTTAATCAATATTTCTTTCACTCCTAGAATGTGAAATAGTCTGATACTATCTGCTGATAATTATTTAGCTTCACATAAACCTCCAATTGTTCAAAATAAGAAGCTACACTTCAGAAAAACATGCCCAAATAAGTTTTTAAATGCTTGAAAGACGCTTATCTTGCTTTGAATGTGAGATTGATGAGATCCGTAGAGTGTGACAGAAAGGGAAAACTGAAATGCTGTCATCAAGTCCAGAAGAGAAAAGCTTGGCTTTAAGACTGCAATGTTAACAGAAAGGGCGAGAGAGGCACTGAAGCAGATGGAATTGAATAACACAAAGACTGATGAAGGTAACCTGATGAAGGAGGCCATGTTTGGCAGAAAAATATGGCACTTCAGAGCTCCACTGAATCCAAGAGGTCATGTTTAACTCTGGCTTGATTCCAGCAGGGCTGAAGTGCCAAAAAGGTGTATTAATTTGAGTGAGATATGATACAGTGAGAACACAATGACAAGCAATTCTTAGAATCTGACAGGTAATAGTGGACCAGTGTCCTGCAAGTAGTGCCACTGCTGAAGGACAGAATTTTAGGGGAAAGCTGGCAAAAGGAAGAATGAGTATCAGGCCTCCAACTAGATTGCCCTCAGTTGATTCAGTGCCAGAAGTTGAGCATATAAATGCTGAACAGGGAAATCAAGGCTGAATTATACTTAGCTACACAGATGTGGCAAAATGGCAGTAGCAGAGGGCCATGATGAAAGACAGTGGGTTGACATGTAACCAGGGCTTTCCTGCACACTAAAATCAGAATTTCAGCAAGACTAATTGCCAACCACACCAGCTACCATGTTTAAGATTGCCAGTGTTGACTACATTGCTCAGGAGATGGGCAGATGGAGTCTTACTTAAGAAACATTAATGAATTAAACTGAGGAATGTTGAGGAGTAACAATTTTCTTGTTTAATATTGCAGATTCAAAAATATCTGCATATTTTGTTGGTGAGAAATACTATCCCATTACCTTTATATAACTGCAAATGCAATTATTAAACATAACATGGAATTGGTTTTGGAGTATTCTAATATATATACACGTCTCAACTTATTTTATAAGTACAGGCAAAAATGATTTGGGAATGTAGTGGCAAAGTAAGTAAAATAAAAAGAAGATTTAAGATAAGTTCATCTATCCATATTTTCATGGTATTTTGATGCATGAAATGTATTCTTATGCAGTCACTATCTTACAATCCAACAGGAATTATCCCAGATCAAACAAACGTTATGTTAGAACTTTTGTTTCTCCTGTGATGATGTATTAGAACTCCAGTTATTGTATATATGATCAAGTATTGATTTTGAGATTTGTATGTAACTGTCAGAGTTTAATATAAGAAACCAGTATAAGAGCTGATGTCAGTTATTTCAACCAAGAAGATTTTAACAGATGGATTTTTGGTTACAATGTTGGTTGACAGACTATATACATAGATGGTAAGAAATCATCATCTGTAGCTATCACCACTGCATCTTCTAAGTTTGATTCACAACTATAAAATTTTTGGCTAAATATAAAAATTTGACTCAGATACAAACATATATGTTCGTATATACTTCTCAGGCATTAAAAATGGAAGAAAATGTTTTAAGCTTCATGTTAAAACATGAGGATCCTATGTTTGTATAAAATGTAAATATATGTAGAACTCTACCTACAAGAAACTCTATCAACAAATATAGCATTTAGCCTTTCAATCATTGTGATAAAATAGTGAGAAAAGAAAAGCTGGACATGTATAACATTATCTATGTTAAGTCAGTATTTCATCATCATGAAAAATTCCTAAGAAAATCAATGTAGAGGAAGAAAAATTTATTTTATCTTAGTTTCAGAGGGGCTGCTCCAAGGCAGAGAATGATGGCAGAAAGGCATGGTAGAGGAAAGCTCATGGCAGACATGAAGCAGAAAGGGACAGAGAGAAAAGGGTCTGAGAAAATAAATAGTTTTTTTCAGGGCACACTCCAATGACCTATTTCCTCCATCAAGACTAAATCTCTTAAAGTTTACACAACCTCCTATTAATGTAATCGAGTTTCAAGCCCATCAGCAAATTAATCCATTGATGAAGTTAGATCCCTCATGATCCAATTACTTCCCCAAATTCACACTTGTGACATTTCTGCTTTGGGATTCAAGGCTTCCACACATAGGCTTTGGGAGACATTCCAAATCTGTTATGGTTTGGACCATAACAGTTTCCAGCTGACAATATCACGTACCATATATAAAATTTTTTTAGGAGAGATATTATAATCAATTCATGCTTAAAAACGATGAATGACAATGTACCAGTTGTTCAGCAGTTACCAATACATATATTAAAAGTACTTTGAAATACAATAATTAGTCTTCAAAAAAGAATTTCTGTTTTAACAAAATTAATTGCTTCAAATTGAATATACAAATTAGATGAAAATTCTGAAATAGCCTTTATTAAATGATAGATAAATAATCATAAATTAGCTAAAACATTGATGAATATAAAAATATTACATGTACACACACATACACACATATATATACATACATACATTATTTTCCTATTAATAGATCGCTTTTCATTTACTTGCTCGTTTCTCTTGATCAAGAATAGTTTATTTTAGCAAAAGGCAATTAGCTAGAGGTAACATTCTATGCTCTCTCAGTTTTCTGTTTTGCCATTCTGTTTTTGGAATCTGCATTGGCTTCCCAACTAGTAACTTTTTCCTGGTGCAATGATATTTAAAAGTATGTCAGTCCAAGTCCTCTCTGATTTTCCATATACTCATTTATTTAAACTACTGAGGCTGCTACATTTATTTAATTCCCAGTGCTAATATTCCTTCTTGAATTTTTCATCTACTTCAGTCTCTTTTTATTTTTTATGTCATTCTTCATGTTTCAATGCTAAGTTCAAGTCACTTCTTTCTGTCTAGTTAGAAAAATTGTTCTTCTTTAATCATTTGTAATTTTTTTGTGACATTGACTTTTATTAAAGTCAGTTTTTATAGGCCACCGTTTCACAGTCACAATCAAAAGCTGTAGGCATATAAACACCAAGATTTAGATAAAGATTGGTGTTCTTTAGTCAAGCTAAAGTGATGCATATTTACTCTACAGAATGTTTGCCATTCTGCATGATTTTCTCAGAGTTGTATACTCTCTGATTGATATCCTCCTCTGAAGGGAGGTTTTAAGACAACTTGATATTCTAAGGGTCCAGAAGTTTGGTCATGTTTTTTCACTGTATTGATGATTTAGCTGGAAACATGTGTTTCAAAATCACATTCTCTTTCTAGTTCCAGATTAGAATTGGCCCAAAGAGGAATGTGCATGACATTTGAAAAGCAGAAGTGAAGCAAGGGTTATTATTCTCTTAAGTTTGTCATAAACCCTTGAATTTCAACTTCTCCTTGATCTTCTCAGCTTTTCTTTAAACTACAAAATCCATGGACCAACAGGAGCCCCTGTCTTGCATCTGTATGGTTGGTCATCAACCTACAGAAATGAAGCTATCCAGCAGAAGCAACTTTTCATGGTTCACACCATGAATTTCCCCTTCTCAGACCTATATTTGGGTCTGAACATGATTGTCTTTTCAGACTGATAACTAAGTGACTTCTGTATTACTCTCATTCCCCTTCTGGACTTTTCATTCTCAGCTGGTACCATAATCTGTATAATAAATCTCTCATTTCAAAACACCACAGTGACTCTGCTTCCTTGATTGAATCTGGACTGACATATTTGGCTGTATAAACACAGTATTGATTCTTAACATATCCTAGTTTTTTCCACATCATATGCCTGAATCATATACCCAAACTGGTTTCGATTCATGACTATAAAAGCCTCTTTAAACAATTTTACATTCCATTGTGGTTGTGCTGTAAGTTCTCTCATAAAATCAGATGCGTAGTCCCACTGTTGTATTTTGTCTTTCAACAGTTTTAGAAAGTCAGTTCATCCTGATGTCATAGTTAGAGAATGAAAGGAAAAAATACTAGAAATATTAGATCACATTGATTGTGATTTCATTTTTTCTTTTACCTTTATTCCTTAATATCCTATTGTTAAATTCATCCTTCATGCCAAGAATTGCAGATAAAATAAGTTATTTGCAAAAGCACCTATATAGGACATAAATTTGCATATAATAACCCCTCTTTTAAAGTTTTTATTTACTGGACTTGGTATTACTATTGACACTAGACTATCTTTAGTCCAAGCATTATCTCTTTTCTAAGAGAGAAGTAGCAGCAGAAGCAGCAGTACAAGTAATATTTGTTTTGTTTGAGTGTAATGCAGAAATCTCTAAGTTAAGCAATAAAGTATACAGCCAAGCTCATATTCAGTGAATATGAAACAATCAATCAAAGCCCTATGTTATATTTTTTATAACAAACTTCTCCAATACCATAAAAATGAAATGTCTGATGGTTGTTTACACTCATTTACTGATACACTGTAAATCTGCTATATCTCATGTGCCTTGGCAAAGCCACTGACAGAAGGTTAAAAAAGATATGTGTTTACCATCTATCTTTATCATCATCTGAAAGGAGTGCATTGGAAAATTTCAGATCAGAGGAATCAAATAGATATACAACTTATCTTTCACTTGCAACTTTTTAGAAGAGTGTATTTACACAACAGCTAAGAAGTACAAGGACAGTGGATTATCTGTGTGGGCTAAATTGCTTTTCTCTCTCTCTCAAGCTATTGTTATCAAAATATATGAGGTGCAATGGATTCTCCATTAGAAAATAAATGTGATGCAAAACAGAAGTGATAATTTAGTAACAAAATGTTTAAAATCCTTATCTGACATAGGAATAAAACAGTTTATGCACATTTATCTTTTAAATCAGAACAAACAAAAATATTAATATTTTCTAACTTCTCAAAGTTCCTGACATGGATTTTCACATTTAAGTTTAATTCTTATACTAGACAAAATTATCATCTATAAAAACCAAAATCCTGAATCAGTGTTGCTTATACAAATCAGGTATATGTTTATTTGCATAAACTGAGGAGTCTGGAAGTCTTCAAGCTTTAAGCACAGAGGAATTTTAGTCCAAATATTGGCATTAGGTCTAGGTTTAACTATGTCTGATCAAAAAGAAAGGAATACATTTCAAAAGTAGCCAAAGAGCAAATAATTATTTTGTGCTTTAACTCTTAGTTCTACCCCAGGGACAGCAATAACAGTCATAGTCATGGGTAGAGAATACTTGAAGAACTGTTCTGGATCAATATTTTTAGTTTTTTTGATTTGTTTTTCTCAAAATAGATTCTAAGAAAGAAGATATTTATTGGAATACTTAAGGAATCAAAATCTTCACATTGGAATTCAAGTATTTGATCCCTGGTTGACTTTGTACTTCTAGTATGGAAGAAAATAACTTTCTGATCTGGCTTGAGGAGAAAATAAGCTTAAAGCTCATTGATTTTTTAGCAAGGATTTAAGGGAAATCTTGCCCTTATCTCTAGTCTGTATATGTATAGCTAAAGGAATTCTTGTATGCTAATTTTTCATGGGACTTCTATGAACGTGATGGTAGCTAGGAAATGATTTACTGTCTCCTGACTTCAGATTCAGAATCTTTGTATTTTGTTTACGGAATTGATAAGAAGAAAGGGCCTCTCCTGGATTTTTCTTCCTTTGCTGTTTTATTTCCACTTCACCTTAGCAGAGATTTATCTGCAGGCATGAAGAGGAGTCAGGAATATGAACTGCAGTGGTGCTTATCTCCCTCAGAGGTCACTATAGTGCATGCCTTTCCTTCAGTAGCAAGAGAACAGTAGATTGATCATAGATGTATGATTGTCAATGGTGTTGTGGGTGAGGCTAGTTTTGTCAAAACCTATACTAAGTTTTCAGAAGGTCATTATTATCCCTGTCAGATACCAAAAAAAAAGTATTATATTTCAGCTGTAGGATACATAAACTTTAAATGTGAAATAATAAACATGCCCTATGCATTGCAACATCCCAAATTACCTTTGAATCACCTATGTCAAAGAAAGCTACATTAAAAATATATATATATATGGTCTTTAAATAAATGTACTGATAATCACATTTTGTGTTTAAATTATTTATTTTAACTTAGAACAAAGCCACCTCTTTGATCACTTAGTAAAATATGAAGAAGAAAAATAAGAAAGAAAAAAATGATGAAGACTACTGAAGTCACTTCAGAATGTCCCCTCTCAGTTCTCAAACTCCATTATCACTTTCTGAATACACTTGTCTCTTATCACCATCAGATCTAAAGTGTATGATTTCCTGAATTTTCAGACTTTTTTTTTTTTTGCACTGTCCTTTTACACTTCACACTTTTCTCTCGGTACCAAAGAAATTGCACCTCACTTATACTCTCTCATTTAATAATTTATTGTCTTTTCTTTGGAATTAAAGAAAGAATAAGAATAGCTCTTAGATGAGATTGAAAAACCAGCCTCTATCTCAGAGCAAAGCCTGTCCAAGGAAGGGACATGACCTTTGTCCTTGGAAAGACCCACAGAGTGCTCCTAGGCACATTCCCACCCTGCTAAGTTGTTTATCTACAAATAACAGGAGGGATCTGCTGCACCAGGTGTCCCTGACTCAGGCTAGGTGGGGACCCATAGCAACCCCCTAGCAGCCACCAATCAGCATGAGACAGAGAAATACCTGGGATGCCAGATGACTCTCCCAGTAGTTTATGGTGGTTGATAACATGCTGGGAAACCATGTAGTTCAGCACGTACACCCCTCTTGGCTTAAACCAATCAGTTCAAATGAATACCCCTTTTGTACTGACCAATCACCCCTACCCAACTTGTTCCCTCCAGTGAATGTGCTAATCATGTTTTAGAGTTGTTATTTGATTTTCCCCGAAGTGTGTGATGATTGGCTAAGAGATGCTATGATGTATGTGGGGGTCCCTGCCTTCTCCAAAGAATGTATAAAACTGCTGCAAACCCTGGGCTTGGGGCCTCTCAGCATCACCAGTTGCTGTGTGTGCGCGCGGAGGACCGAGCTAGCTCCAATAAACACCTCTTTGCTGTTTACATCATCGATCTTGGTCTCTGGTGGTCTTTTGGGGGTCCCGAATTCAAGCATAACAAGATTAATAATGTGTAAATGACTGTGATAGTCTGGAGCATCTCTGTTTTATATTTCAAACATTATTGATGAGTATATTTAAATTGAGAAAACTTAAATATTTTCTTGTTTCTAATTTGGTGCACATCTGTAGTCCCAGCTACTCAGGAGGCTGAGGCATGAGGGTCGTGACTTGAGTCCAGTAGTTCCAAACCAGTCTGGGCAACATAGAGAGGCCCTATGTCTAAAAACAAATAAATAAAGTATTTTTAGTTCTTGAGCACTTATATAACTAAATGTTGGAATCACACATATTCATGTCACTACAATAAAATATATTAAATAACTTAGGATACATATGCTTTTAATATTATGTTAAAGCATCAATGTAATATAACTAAATTATGTGCATTGAATAAAAGACTCACATACTTAAAGTACTGAAAGAATGGAACAAAAATAATAAAATGTATTAAGATTAAAAGAATTGAATTTTTCTTTGTATGCAATTATTTTATTAATTTTACACAATGGAGAGACTTGAATTTATAAAGAAGGATAACTTAAGAATATTTTACAAAGGATAACTTAGTTTTTAAAATATTCTTACTTAAATTGTATTAAAACAGAAAAATCAGTTTTCAAATATTTTATCTTTACCATTTCTATGTTTTCCTCATTGTAGTCACTACCTTGATCATTAACATGTAGTATTTTGATTTTTGAGAAAGTAAGGTCTAAATAGGAAAAAAATATTAACTTACTTCTTTGGGACAACATTCTACATATCAAAGTGGTTGGAAATAGAGTTTTTGTTTTAAATTATTCAGAATACTTCCTAATATTTCCCCAGCATAATGTTTAATTTACTTTTTTAAAGTAACGAGAAATATCTGGAGATTTATTATATGGATTGTTGTTTCCTAAAATATGAAAGACATCTCAGAGCTTACATTTTCTGTTTGCCATTTTATTCTCAATATAGATACAGAATTTTTCATTACATTATGTTGAACCTCATGAATATTAATGGGAATCTTAATTAAAAAAAAAACACCTCTTGTTTATGAATTTTGATGGACATTTCCTTCAAAATTAAAGGTATAGAATCAATAAATCTAATTTTTGAAATTTCAAATTCTGTATTTTTCTTTTTATGGACTAACCCTAATGTATTCTAAAAGCTTAACTAATTATCAAATATACTTTATATGATTTTAGTTAGAATATTTTGTCTTGGAAATTTTTCACCTTTGAAATGTTTTAATTAATAAGCTGATATTTCTTCTTCATAGAAAATGAGCCTGCCAAGATTGTGTATAGTGACAAGATAAATCCAGTTTAACATAATAATCTCTTTACACAATAAATTATAAAAATCTCATGTATGTATCTATTCAAAGTAAAATGGGCATTGATATGTATGATTATATCAACTTTTGTATACTCATGCATATATACACATAAAATATATGTATGGAATATATCTTGCATTTATAAATTAGTGTGGTTTACTATTTGGTTACCATTTCGAATTGTGTATTAATACTTCATAGACACTGTGGTAGAAATGTAAATGAAAATAGCAGATGAACGCATAACTGAAAGGAGTTTAGAGTGCAAATGAAGCAAATGTCAGCCAATGACCCTATACACAAATACCAAGTCAAACAAGAATTGTGCCCATGATGAAGCCAGTTAGACCTTATGAAATGGGTCTAACTGGATTTCTCACAGCAAGTGAAATACATTGAAAACAGACATGAAGGACTATGCCACTCAAGTGTTCATATTATAATATGCTGTGATTTATAGTTGAATATACATGATGTAAATGTTGAAGAGAACTTTAATTTATCTGTGTTAGTCAACTTTCCGTCATTTGTGAGAAAAATATCTGACCAGGACAACATAGAAGAGGAAAAGATTTTTTGAGATTAGTTTCGGAAGTTCAGTCCATGGTTCAAGGGCTCCATCACTCTGGGCCTGATGAAAATGGATTTAGCCAAAGGGCATGGTGGAGGAAAACTGTTTGCCTCATGGTAGCCAGAAAATTAGGTGGAGGAGAGTCAAAAGGATAAGATATAATCCCCAAGGGCCTGCTCCCACTGACCCACCTCCTCCACGCCTCCAGTGACCCACCTTTTCTATACCTCCTATGACTCTCCTTCTCCAGCCATGTTCTTCCTGCTACATTCATCACCCAGTACAGTAATCCTTTCAAATTATTCATCCATCCAAAGGCTTCGATTATGCTCTCAAAGCTTAATCATTTCACCTTGGAACATTCCTGCATTAACATAGGCGCTTTAAGCTCATATCCAAGCCATAACATTATCTAAACAGATTACAAGGAATATTTAATTGAAATTTCATGTTTTAAAAGATTTAACTATAAAAAAGATATATGACTTTCCCAAAGTCATGTTGCTAGCAGATTTCCACATATAGGATTAGAAACATTCTTAGGACTGCTTATGCAATTTTGTATGCAATGTATTCAATTTAATTTGATTATTAATTTGTAAGATGCAGTCTAGTGAATAATCCTGCATAACAAATAAACAGCAGAATCTATGTTAATAAGGGTAGATTGTGTGAAGCTTAAGGTATCTAAACATTTAATTCTGAAAATGTTACTTTCCTACTTGGAATGTAGCACAATGTCCTGGAAACAAATGGGCTTGAAAACCATTAAACTGTTTAACAGGAAGCTTGATCATGCTATGGAACAACAGTGTGACCTTGGGTGAATTACTAAGAGTCTCCGAACTTCAGTTTAATATTCAAATGAAATGGAGAATTCCTATCATAGAGGCAGTTTTGAGGATTAAATGAATCACAAAGGTAGAATGCTTACCAAATCCTGGCATGCACTCCATAAAAGGCAGTTTGCTTCCTACTTCCCTCATTGTCCCACATGTTCTGTGATTCATTCATGTGTTTTGTTTATTCACATATGCAAGACATTTCAATAGGTTTTATGGATACCAACACAAATAAAACACAGTTTCTATTTTCCTGGAACTTATATTCTGCTTTGATTCTTATGATGTGCTCTCTCTCCAATGGATTAAACTGTGTGGTTATTCTGAGTTTTCTTTATTTATCCCACTGTGAGAATAGAATTATAAATAGTCATTTGCCATAACTTGGGAGAAATATAATATTGGAAGCACAAATTAATTATACTGAATTTTAAAAATTGAGCAAAATTATGCATTTAGATAAAATCTGACCATTTAAACCAACAAATGTTAATATTTCTGGTAAAGTGGATACTCAAAATAATATATAATACTATATGATGCTTATATAATTTTAAAAGCAATCTACATTCAAGGAACTTCATAATTACTAGAAAAAAATTTCGAAGTACAAATATTTACAAATATAATTCAACTTTGTATCTATAGTCTCCTTGCCTCCCTATTTTTCTCTGAATTTATTTGTCCATAATTCAATTATCCTTGCTTTTATCTGACCTATTCTGTCAGAACCTACACAGCTGTTTGTTGCACATCTTTTCTTGTTTATATTTCTTATCCATTTCTCTGTTTTCTCTTCCTTTGTATTTTGTTCATTATAAAACTATATTTTTTCTCTGATTAACTTTCTTGCTATTCTTAATTTTCCCTATTCTCCCTTTTTATTTATGTTTGTACCTTTTAAAAAGTCATGGCAATAGTCATATCCCTTCTGCTAAACATTTACCAGATATAACACAACTAAGAACATTTATGAATCTTACACCACAATGTCAGGTATAAAATATACATTAATTGATTTTTTTAAATCGAATGGAATCTGTCCCTGAATTCTTATTTCACCAAAGAAATGAAAAATTTAATTGTATACACTTCTTCAGGATTTTTTTCCACTTTCTAATGGATACATTTCATCTCCTTGACAGAGATGGACCATTATTCCAGGTGAAGAATATTTTCCTCTCTCTCACCTCCCTCTTCTCATTCAGTTCCCTTTCTTTTGCACATTCATAAGATTGACCCAAAAAGCAGCCTTTTTTTTTTATTTTGTAGCCATAAAGCTATCCTGAAAACACAAATAAAAGAGGAAAATTGGTAAGAAGCAACAATCAGATAAAAAAATAAATTAATTTGGAACTTTAATATATTTACCACATAATTAATTGCTTATATTTCAACTGGTCATTTTTCTGATACTATATGGTGACAATTTTTACTTAATTTCTAACATTGTACCTATTAAGAGATAGTGAATTCATGTTTATTGAACTTTGTTGAACCAAATAATAAAATGTAAAATTTTGATATATGTTGTAGTGTCAAGTAAATGTGGAATAAACAGAAAGAAATTATTTCAATGCTTTTAAAATCCATCTGTTCATCCAGGGACATCTCTAGGCTAAACCAATTATTTTCCATATCTAACTCAATACATACATCATTATTATTAGTGTGCTTATTCTTTCATGTATAATTTAAAATTATTTGCTACTATTATTATTTAAAAAGTTCAATTAAACTTTTTTTAAAGCAATCACTCTCAGGTGTGATACTTCAAATGTTCTTTGATGCTAAAAGATGGTTTTTATAATCAAAGTCTGGCTTTATAGATGGGTTTAATTATAATAGCTCTTCCTTACTTAGTTGGGGTCCTTAGAATGCAAAGCCTTTAGGCATAATTTGTGTTTGACACTGATCTAAATTGCTTCTAGGCTTCCCTCCTAGCAACTCTGTTTATATGCCCTACTTCTATTAGAAGGCTATTAGGCCTAATTAAAGAAAAAGACTTAATTTTCCCTTCAACCTTAGAATCAGGGGAAACTCCAGGTGTTACTACTACTGAATGTCTCCTCCTGTTACTAAATTAGAAATAGAAAAAAAAAAAAAAGACTAGTCTCATAAACAGCATCTTTAGATTTTAGTTTATGATATGTTCACAACTAAATTTTACCTTTTGAAAGAAGGTAACATGAGTCTATTTGTTAAAGAGAAATAGAATATCCTCCTGTTTTTATATTTCTTAAAATTAAAAAAAATTAGTACTGTGGCTCATAAATTCATCATCTCTACAGAAATCTGTCTTTGACATCAAATGCTTTGAAATAATTTGTAGCTTTTATCATGGATCATTACTTTTTGAGCAACATTTTAAAACAGATAAAGAGATTCTTTACAAGCAGTGATTTTAAATTGTTTTCATCACAAAGGCAAACTAAATATACTGCTTGGCATTGAATGGTTTGCTGATGATTCTGAATACCTTATCTTCCTCTGTTATATAATCAAGTCTACATTTGTAAAATCAGGGTGAGGAAATTGGAAATATTTCTTTTATTTTGGCATCAAGGTAATATTGGTCTCAGAATAAATGAAGAAATGCTATCTACTTTATATTTTTGCAAAAGTTTGCAAAGGATTCAAATTATTTATTTTTAAATGTTTGTTAGAATTGAGCATTGAAGCCATTTATGCAAGAATTTTTCTTTCAAGCAATTTTTAATTTTATTCATTTAATCAATTATTTTAGTTCATTCACAATTTCTATTTCTTTCTGATTTGAGTATTGTTAATGTTTTTGTGAACACATCTTGGTTATGCAATTTTGTGGGGTTTATAGTTGTTCATAGTATTTCTCTGCAATGTTTTTTATTTTTATAAAGCAATTAGCAAGGTATACTCTTTAATTTCCAGTGTGAGTAAGTTGAATCTTTTTTTTTCTTAATCAAGATAGCTAATAGTGTGTTAATAATTTAAATCCTTCCAAAGATCTAACTTTTGACTTTATTGGTTTTCCCTTTTGTTTTTCTAGTTCACTTACTTTTGCCCTAATATGTCTATATTTTCTCTGCTTTAAGTTTAATTTGTTCTGCATTTTGCATTTTGTTCAGGTATAACATAATGTTATTTTTAAATTTTTGGTTTTTTTACATAGGTGTCATTAAGCTATACATTTCACAGTAAAATACAACTTAACTGTACTTCATAAGTTCAATATGCTGTGTTTTCATTTCCATGTAAAATACCTGTGTCTTATGAAGTATTCATTCACCCATTAGTTATTTTCAAGCTTTTTTTAAAAAATTTCCAAGTATTGGGGAATTTCTGGGTTTCATTTTTGTCATTGATTGTAACTTGCTTTGCATAATATCATACTTTAAATTTATTGATGTTTGCTTTTTTATATGATCTATCCTGGACAATATTGCATGTGGATTTGAAAAAAAAATACATTCTGATGTTTAGTGTATTATTCAATAGAATTTTATTATGTATAATTAATTTATATGTTTTAAGTCTTTTATTTATTTTTCTAATGTTCTGCCTAATTTGTTCTACACTTTATTGAAAATGGAGTATTAAAGTCTCTATCACATATAAAACAAAAACTGAAAAATGAAAAACAAAATAGTTAAACAATAACACTTGAAAACTTTAATAGGCAAATGTATTCTATATGAAAGTGATCATGCCTCCAATTATCCATCTCCTCCATTCATGCCCCACCTGTCTGCAGTTACCATCCAGTTGTCAAACTATACTGATAGGTTATCATTCTCAAAAATCTAATCATTTTATCTCTCAACATTCCTGCATTAACACAGGGCATTTATAAATCTTCTTTTGATAAATATCTAATCAGATATTTTGCCCACTTCTTTAATATACCAAATAGTTTGATTTCTTTATGTATTTTGATTATTAATACCTTATTAGATGTATAATGTGCGGATACTTTCATTTTATTGGTTCTCTTTTCAGTCCATTGATTATTTCCTTGCTTTGCAGGAGATTTTTACATGATATAATCTTATTGTTTGTTTTGTTTTTGTTGCTTTTGCATTTTAGTACATTTCTAAAAACATTTCACAGACTAATGCCTTGGAGCTTTTTCCTGATGTTTGGTGCCATTAGTTTTATATATTTAGTCTTACACTTAAGATTTTAATTCATTTTAAGTAGCTGTTATCCTATGGTGAAAAATAAAATATAATTTTACAATTCTTCATGTGAATATTTTTTTTTTCCAACACCAGTTGTTGATGAATCTGTCCTTTCTCCATGTGTCTTCTTGGTATTTTCATTAAAAAACAGGTAGCCGTAAGTGCATGAATTTCTTTCTGAGCTATACTGTCCCATTAGTCAATGTGTTCATTTTTTATGACAGAACCATTTTGTTTTGATTAATAAAGATTTTTGGTGTCTTTAGAAGTCAAGTATTAAAATGTCTCCAGTTTTGTTGATTCTGCATCAGTTTGCTTTTGCTATTCATGACCGTTGGTTGTTTCTAATAAATCTATATACTTGTTTTTTCTATTTCTCTGAAGACTGTCATAGGTATATTAATAGGGATTACAATGAAATCTAGACTTTTGGACATTATGGATATTTATACAATATTGATTTTTTTTAATCCAGAAAAATAGACTATCTTCCATGAATTTGAGTTCTCTTTAATTGAGTGGTATTTAACCTTTTTGGTGGAGTCTTTAGGATTTTACATATATAAGACCAGGTCATTTACAAACAGGGGTAGTTCTGTATTTGGATTATTTATTTATTTATTTATTTATCCATTCATTTATTCCTCTTTCCCAATTGCTATGGCTAGGATTTCAGGTATATGTTAAATAGGAGTGACAAAAGTAAACATCCTTGTCTTATTTCAGATTTTAGAAGAAAAAAAATTAAATTTTACTTCTTTAGGGTGATATTATCTTTGGGTTTGTTTTACATGGTCTTTTTTGTGTTATGGTACATTCCTTCTATAAATACATTTTTAAGAATTTATGTCATAAATTGATGTTGTGTTTTGTCAAATGCTTTTTCTTCATTTATTGAAAGGGTCATTTGGTTTTTATCCTACAGATAAACAATTCTTGCATTCCTGCATGAGTCTCTGTTGGTCATGATATATTAGCTTTTAATGTGTTGTTGAGGATTTTTACATTACGTTCAGCAGGTATATCAGCAAGTAGATTTTTCCTTGTGTCCTTGTCTAGTTTTCATATCATGGTAATGCTTCTCTCATAAAATGAATTTGTGATTATTCTCTTCTTTAACTTTTTAAAAATTATTTGATAAGAATAAGTATGTCTTCTTAAGGGGTTTGATAGAATGTAGCAGATATTTTGGTTTGGATATGAGGTGTCCTCCAAAATCTCCTGTGAAAGCAGGGATATTTATAGGTGAAATATTTATAGGTGACACTATAAGAGCTGTCACCAAATAAGTGACTTATTCTATTAGATGGATTAATAATTTGAACAGACTACCTGAGAGGTAGGATGGTGGAAAATAACTAGAAGAGGTAAGTCACTTAGGGCGTGCCCTGGATTGCTTCATCTTCACTGTAGTCCCTCCCTACCCGACTTTGCTGTTGGGCACCATGAACTAAGCAGCGTTCTTTAACCTCACTGTTCCACCATGATGTTCTGCCTCACCATTGGTCCAGAGAAATGGAATTGGCCAAACATGGACGTACCTCTAAAACTATGAGCCAAAGGAAACTTTTCATCTTCTAATTTGGTCTCGTCAAGTAATTTGGTCACTGGGACAAAAAGCTTATAACATAGCAAAGAAGCCCACAAAGGTCCAGGCTTTTGTTTGATGCCTTTTCAAATAATTACTTACTAGTCTTACACATTATTGGTCTGTTTAGATTTTCTGTTTCTCCATAATTCAACATTGATAAGTTGGAGATGTCCAGGAATATTATGCAGTCTTATACCTTGTCCATCTTACTGGCATATAATTATTTACAATAGTCTCATATAAATAATTTGATTTCTGTGGTATAAGATGTGATGACTTTATTTTCTAATTTTATTCATTCAAGACCTTCTCTCTCTCTTTTTTCTTAATTAGCAAAGGATTTGTTGATTTTTAATTTAATAAAAATAACTTTGAATATTTATTGGCATGTTCAGCCAGTTTCATCTTAATGAAAATACTGATAAATTAGGATTTATTACTGATAAATTATGATCTTTTTTATCAACAATTTTAAAATATCTTCCTGCTATTTGCTGGTCTCCATAGTTATTATTAGAAGTCCACTATCATTCAGAATCCATTGTATGTCATGAGCACTTGTCCTATGTTGTTTTCAAGAGTTTCCCTTTGTTTTTGGCTTCTGAAAAATTGATTATAACATGTCAAAGTGTGAATATTTTTTAATTGATATTATTTGAAGACTAGAGTTTTTTGGAATATGTAAAATCAGATTTTTAAACATGTATCTAGTTTTCTGACCATTTTTTTTTCATATATTCATTCTGCCTCTTTTTTCTCAGGATTCTTCTATTTTTATTTTGTTATGAATACATTGGGTATATGTTATGGTGACCCTCATTCTTTTTTATCTTTGCCCCTCAGACTTTAGAAAATTTATTGGTTTCAAGATTGCCAATTCTTTTTTCAGTGAACTCAAATCTACTATTAATTTTTTTCAATGATTATTTTGAATTTCAATTAATGTACTTTTCAAATTCATAATTTCTCATTTCTCTCAGAACTTCTCTCTCTTCACTTATATTCTGTATTTGGTGATATGTCAATAATTTTTTCCTTTAGTTCTTTTCACATTTAACATATCTAATTGAAAATCCTTGACCAGTAAGTCCAATATCTATTCTTACTCTATAACCATTTATAATAATCACTTTGTTTTCTTTTTATAGCTTTTAATTTTGTGTTGTTTGACTGTATTTTTTAAAATACTTTTCATTAAAACACCATCTTTTGTATAATAGAAATATAGTCTTCATTATAGGTGACTTAGTTGTTTTTATTGTTTGTGTAGTTATTTTCCTAAAATGATTCCATAGGTCTTCATTTCCTGACATTGATAGAGACTGAATTATCTACTCATTTAATTTAGTAAATAGATAATGACTGGACAAGGATCTCCTTAAATGCCATGAATTAAGAAATCTTCTGGTCTTTATCAAGGCCCTGTTTCTGGGTTTGATCGTTCAATCTGCCTTTATAAGCAATTTACAATTCTGCTTTAGTCTTCAAGTCTTCAAATATCACTTACACAGATTCCCAAAGTCAGGCAAAAGTAAGGGATTCATTTATCCTTTGGGCTTTTCTGAGCATGCTTATGATCTTGTATGTACACATGAACTTTTAGGTCCTTAGGAAAATGAAGAAATTCAAAGCCACTATCTCACATATTCCTTCTAAATATTTTACATCTTCTTGTTTTTCCCAACAAGTAATATTGCAGGATTGTCACATAGACAGGACACCAGGGCCTTCAGCAGGAAGTGGTGTTTACTAATGCCAGCACTGCCTTAGCAGATTCTTATCCAAAGTCTGAGCACTCAAAGCAGGATGTTGCTTTATATGCCTTTTATTAGTTCCTCTTTTCATGCTAGTTATTTGTCTCCAATATAAGGTAATACACATTCTAATTGGGCATTCTATTTCTATACTATAGAGTTGCAACAGTGTTATGGAATATACACATTGATACTAATGGTGTCATGTTATCTTTCCTTTGTTCTGAGAAAGTCCCTACCAAGGTAAAATTGTCTTATTTAACTACAATATTAAATAATTGCCAATATTTTTTCCACAATTGCTTGAGGAGTAGGTCTTTGTTGGGCAAGCTCAGAATAAGATCTATTAACAATCAGCTCTGAGAATAGTACTTTGAAAAATTGCTGTCACACATGTTAAAAAAGTGACAATTCTCTGTGGATAAGCCATTAAGTAAGCTAAATCCTAGACCTTTCCTTTCCAATGGCTACTAGGTTTGCTAGTTGTTTTGTTTTTTTTTTTTTTTTGGTCATACTACCATCTTAAAGGTCTAGAAGACAGGAGGATGGAAAAAGGACAAGCTAAATTGTCAAAAACTCATATAGTTTTTACAAAAAAAATTGAGACTAGGACCCTGGGAATGTTTAACCACTGAGCAACATCCCCAGCACATTTTATTATTTTTGAAACAGGGTCTCACTAAGTTTTTGAGGCTGCCCTGCAACTTGCTATTCTCCAGCCTCTGCCTCCTGGGTTGCTGGGATTAGAGAAATGCACCAGAGTGTTTGTCTGTTTCTTGAATAAGTATGCTTTATATTGTTGTAACCTTTTTGTTAAGTCTAGAGTTCTGAAGAAAACATATTTTGACGCTGTTTGAAAGGCCTTTGTTTGCCTTTATCACGGATATCTTATAACTGCATGTTGACTGAATAATTTCTATTTGTAAAAAATAAAAAGCCAAATAAATCCCTTAAAGAATTATTTCTACATTAAAATTTAGACAGATTTATATTTTCCTAAGTAATTTAATGCTTTAATTCAAAGACTAATTTCTCAGGCCTTCTTCCAAATTATTCTTCATCAAGATTACATCTTATTCAGGAAAAACAGTGTCTTTATATACAATGTAAGATAATTTGCCATTCACCTTTAAATATGTTCATCCTCATGTTTATATTAAACTAATATTATTTAGCAAAAAAAAAATTATAGCCATGGGGGAAAATCATGATTGATAAATTATATCATCAGTATTCTAATGGATTGTACATTATATATTTTCATTTGGGTTGTCAATGATATTGAGAAATTCTTCCTTTAAGTATTTTTTTATTTTATACAAAGAACTAGATATGTTTTCATTTTTACTTGCAACACTGTAGGAGTTCAAAATGTAAAAGCCATACATACTCTTATCAATTAAAAGTATGATACACAATAACTAGATAACATATAATCTTTGTTGAGCTGAATTTTAAGCTACTTTATTTTATAATTGGGCAAGGACTGGCCTCTTTAAAATAATCAAATCATTATTAATTCTGTCTTTTAAATGGCATATTAAAATATTCAATATAAATGTGGTTTGGAAACCAAACTCTTATGATTATAAACTCTTATGATTATGGTTTCTAAGCAGCTATAAAATAAAAATAAATTTACAAATTAAATATGGGCAGAATTATTCCAATAATAAAATACCAAATAGCTAGTTAATTTAATGGGATGAATCATGTGTGTACCCAACTCCCTCATAGAAGCTAACTATGATGCTGATATTTGGAGGACAAGTGTCTCTTTTGAATATGTCATGTCTAAATTTATGAGTGACATGTCGGGCTTAAATTCTCCTGGATTTTTAAAATTATTGTGGAACCTTCGTTTGTATAGCATGATAACATCACTGAGGCTTCACTTGACAAGATGACATTATTTAAATGTCATATTTCCTCTGATCATTTCTCATTCACCTTCTTAGATTAAAGTAGGACAACCTGTCATATTTAAAAAGAGTGCACCAAACACTAACTCTGAATTTTGTTGCAATGCTTAGTTGTAAAGATTATAATTAGATCACTGAAAATAAAATAAAAATAAAATAAAATAAAAAATAAAAATAAAAATAAAATAAAAGCTCAGAGGGAAACTGTATCTCTTTTCATGCTAAATACTAGTGTAAAGGTTTTTAAAAAGAATGAGCTATATTTTCATTCACAAACATGGAAATGAGGCAGTGAATTAATATTATTAAATTAATATTTAATTTCATAGTGAAGTGAAATTAAATATTAAATAATATTTTTACTTAATATATTTCATGATAAGCAGAAGTATACTATACTAAATATCATATGTAAATAATATGTTTATGATTATTAATATATTTACAGTTATAAATATTTGTATGTTTGTAGTTAAAAATACTCATATGTTTGTAGTACAAATACGTGAAAGAATAAAACCCAAAGTGTTAACTTTTTATGAATAAGGAATGAGAGGGAGGGGAAGCTAAAATTTTAATCTATTTAGTATTTATGTACTTTAATATAATAAAGTTATTACTTCTAGCAATAAAAACGTATGTCATAAAGATAACATTTTAATTTTACGGGATTAGGAACTTAAGATAAGTATTCAATAGAATTTTTGTAAATGTAAGTTGATTAGTAAAATTAACTCTCAAGTCAATGGTTAGGTAGTTGACAGCAGTAATGAGATTTTGTATCAAAGCAACCTGAAGTGGAAAAGTACCAAATATCTAAAGTGAATACATAACTATTGTCCATGTCTTAAAGTTGAAGCTGATGATAGAAACAACTGAAATTAATTTTAGATTTTTAGTCTGGTGCTGTGGAGACACTCACAGTATGTGGTCCAAAAAATCTAAGCATTTAATCAATTCTAGGCATGGTAAAAATTATTCCATACAAAAAAATTTACTTATACTCTAACATCAAGATAACCATTTTATGTCTTTAATGATAATAAACAGTTTAATAGCTATCAGATAAACTAGTGACTCTATTTACAATTTTTTTTTCTCAAACTTATGGTTCATACTGTAACCAACTATGGATCTCTTTGTTATAGACAGTGTGCTACGACTGAAGTTGACAACTCTTCAAAACCTTTTTTTTCACAATGTTCTTCTAAGCATGGCTTGTTTACTAAAATACAATTTATAGACATGCTCCTCATGTTTGTGAAGCATTAATTCCTGGATATTGTTTTTTCTTGGAAAATCACTCTATTTTATTTTGAAATAATTATAATATTTTTACAGTAATATATTTTAAATATATACATGTATGTGCAGAAAAATTACCTTTTTATACTTGAAAGTTGATATTTAAACCTAATCCTCTGCATATCTGTAACCTTTAAAAGAGATACCATTATTTCCTATAGTCCTCATAATCACACAAAAGCTTATTTTAATGGCATATTATCATAATATCAAAGACAATGGTGAAGAACCCTGAAAGAAAGATGTAGCACATTAAAGTTTTTTTTTTTTTAATTATTCTCAGTAGAATTTCAATGGCTACTTCTTTTTTTTTAAAAAAATGGATGGTTTACATACTCAACCCTTTCCTTTATGTGATCTTTGTGTGTTCTCTGTTAACTTAGCACAGAATTCTCCAGCTTGTACATTATAAAATAACAGTCCATAAGGTTACGTTTAAAATATACAGAGCAAATCTTTGTGTATAATTTAAGGTATATCTAGTTATAAGTTAAACACAATACCCAGCATTTCATGTTTTTATATTGTTTATCAATGTCTTATTACAAAATTTTCTGACATGTAATATATTGAAAGGATATTATATTAACACTACTTACTATGTCATGTCCATATCTCCACCTATATTTAAGAACAGTGCATATTAAATATAATAGATATATATTGCTTTTACACTACTTAAAACTAAGTTTGAACATCCTGATGTTTCAACACAATTCCTTCAACATGTATTTCTTCTAATTAAGTATACAGCATTCCTTTTCCTACCTTTTATGCACCCACAGAGTACCAGATTGTGTCATCACCATGACTTGAACTATATCAGATAGTTCTAAAAGTACACTTAACTTTTTTCTTTTTACTCTAGAAGAAAACATCATGAAAGTAGATTGCATAACTCAAATTTAACAAAAGAAGAGTCAATTACCCAGGAATAAAGAGGCTAACTTGCAAAATTTCGTGTTGATAAATACATTTTTGCAAAACTATCACCATACTGTAAAATACAGCCACTACCATGTTTATAGCAGCACAAAACATAATAACCAAATTGTGGATTCAAACCAGATGCTTGTCAATAGATGAATGAATCAAGAGATACTGATATATACACAATGGAGTTTTACTCATTCGTAAAGGAAAAGTAATAGAATTTGCTGGTAAACAAAATAAAGGAAAGAAGGCAGTAAGGAGGGGTCGATATCATAAAAATATAGAGAAGACCAGTGAATAGAAGTAGAATGTGAGGGAGGGAGGAGGGAAGGGAAAGGGAAAGAAATATGAAATGAATCTAACAGAATCATGTATACAAACCTCATATATATACTGATTATCAAAGTGTATGTATGTATATGTATGCATGTGTGTGTATATGTATATCTCAAAGGGAATATCTCCTTTGTTATGTAGAAAGTACAAATCAAAAATACAAAAATACATAAATGAAGGAGTGAAGAGAAGATCAGTAGAGGAGTAAGAAAAGGGATGGAGGAGGGGTTGAGGAATGGGTATTGAAATCAAATTCTTTGTAAAAATTTGTGAAAAGAAACTCAAATACTATGCATAATTATAACACTCTAATTAAAAAAAGAAATGTGTATACAACTCAAGTGTAGTAAATATTGCAGAAAGAAGAAAGATGCCAGAATTTAGGGAGGCATCTGTTCATATAAGACTTTGTAAGATGTGATAAGCAATTTGCATTAAAGAAAAAAGGAAGTAAGCATTTATTTTTATGAGATTGCTTTGTAACTCACACTTGTAATTAAATAAAATTATCTTAGTAAAATGATTTTCAGAGTCTATAACTAATACTTTTCAAGAAAATAAATACATCTATATTAAACACTTCAGAAAATAATGATAAATATTCATTGACCCTATTTTCAAGTGAGCTCAAATCAATGGCAACAGTATTTAAATATTTACCAAGTATCTTACTATATTATATTACTTTTCATGACCATATAATTATTTACTTGGGTTCAAGAATGTATCCCTTTCCTGAAAGGACATAATTAGATGATTTAATGTATAACTAAACTATGAAAGATATGTCATTAATTATGTATGGTAAATTCAGTGCAAGGCTATACTTCTCATTTGAAAATGATACCTAGAAAATCATCCTAGGGAGCAGGCCTATTATTTGCTCTATAATTTATAAACCTCAAATATAAGGTAGTAGATAATATTGTTTCTAGCAGGACAGGAATATTAACAACCTTAGAATTTCAGCATAGTACAAGAATACCTTTATAGCTATAGATACTACAGATATAGGCGAAATATGGACAAGTTGGATTAAATGGGTCTAGGATTCTGATCTCTACAGAGAAATTGACATGAGTAATAAAATAACTTAAAGCTCCTTAAATTACAACCATAGAGATTTTAGAAGACTTTTAAGTTCCAGTTTGTTTAACTAGAGTCTACTAAACAACTCTTCTTGACAAGTTGTGGTGTATATTTAATGTCTTTTGTTATGTCAAAGTAACCTGGACAATATAAAAAATGGTATTGAATTCAAAACATTGCAATATTATCTACTATGTTCAAATTGTGCCTTTAAAGCAGAAATTTGGCATGGGCAGGGCTAGGAAACAAAAAGGACATTTTTCTTGTCTGGAATAAACATAAAAATAGTTTACCAATGTTGGGGAAGAATGCGCCACTTTATTCCCTGAGATTAAAAAAAAAGGCAAAAACTACAGTTAAATAATTTCGTTCTGTGTAGTTAAGTAGTTTTAATCCTCCTCAGCAGTTTGAACACAGGCTTTATAAACTGACACAAAGGCAAAGTGAAGAAATCACCTGATTGGCTATAGTGAGAGATCAGCCTTATTTGAACATGGCATGATGATTTGGCTACTTGTGTTTGTCTAAAACTGATGGCTTTCAGTCATCTGGAATTCAATATTTTGTTATACTTCCAAGTTCCTTTTCAGATTGGTTGCAATTCCTTGTATAGAAACTTATAAGGGAAAGTTGGAAGAGAGAATCAAACTAATGTCTTTCTATTAATTTAACAGTTTACTCAATACCCCTGATAATTTTTCAACTTATTTGTCCTTAAATACTGTGTCTATGCATGTATTTTATTTGATCACATCTAAAATGTGACTCCCTTTGAAAGGAAACCTTTAGCAAGAGAATTTTCTTTTTCTCATCCTTTTGTCTTTGAATCTTGCTTTTATGTGTTAAGTTAGAGATTCTAATATGAAACATGAAATCTTAAGATCAGAAGACATTCTGTATATTACTCACAGAACATCTTAGCACTGGTTCTCCTAGCCCCAATGTCCATCAGGCAGTGAGGTTACAGTGAGACAGGTAGGAAGTACAGGTAGTCAGTGTAGATAGTACATGATTCAGCCTGAAAGATGAGGACTGATTATCAAAGTAAAGTAAATGGGTTGCTCACTTCTCCCACTTGATAGGTTGCTAACACCTCCCAGGGGAATCTTCCCAGCACAAGGAATTGCTAATGATTACCCCCTGAACTGCTCCTTCCTACCCTTAAGTACATATTCAAGGAAGTGAAGAGGGAGAGGAAATCTGAGATCTATAAAAATGCAAGACACATTGCCTCCTGAGCATCCAGATGGGCCCCAATTCTCTCAGGAGAAGTCTATTTCTATTCTCTGTCTTCTTAAATAAAACTTGTTTTCTATGTTCGCACTTCTAAGATGTTTAATCTTCTACACCAGGGGAACTAGGACCCAGATTTCCAAGACTGGTATCAACAGCAAATAATCCTTGAGTGCAGTGGATTTGGACCACAGAGGCAGCATGAGGGAATGATGAGACTTTGGGATTTAGCTAGGGTGGATGGCACATAAATCCATCTTCTCTTATATAGCTAAAAACCCTGGCATGAAAACAAATCTCTGTGGATGGGAAAAGTGGCTTTCTGGATTACTTACCCTAGATTGTAAACAAATGGAAAGGAGGTTAGAAACTATCAATTCTTTAAGGGGAAACATTATCACTAGCTCACAAAGGTATTTTTTTTTCTTTTTGCTATTGAATCAGATTTCAACACTACGTGTTGGTTTTCTTTAATCAGAAATCCTGGACCATTCAGAAACACCAAAATATTCATGGAAAATTATCTTTTAAGAACTGAATATGTCTTGTAAGCAAGATTACAGAAAAGAAGGCTTGAAAAACAGGGAGGGAGACTTAAGTTTTTTATCTCAGATTGAAAGAAAAATATGTCAAGAATGTTGTTAAGTCAATAAAAATTGATTTTTCCCCACACGCATGATCTATTTACCTAATTAATCATTGTCCTTGTATAGATTTAGTGGAATATACAGTTTGGCATCATAAACTATTGAAGATAAATACCGGCAAGAGAGTGTCTACGGAGCAGGAGCCAAAATCTAGGTGTAAATATACTGCCAGCTTCTCCATGGCTTGGAAATGAAGCAGCTGTGAGCAGGTATTCAGTGAGATGAGTGGCTGAGGGAAAGAATTTATGTTCAATATTGGATAGTCTAAGATATGCAGAGCCCCAGAAAGTCAGCTCTTTTGAACAGAAGGTGAGCAGCAGATCAAGGCCTCATATTAGATCCAAACTGGCAGCAGCAGTGACGCTAGGCCTGGTTAAGGGGAGTGGTAACACAAGGGAGAAGAGAGTGAAAAAGTGGGAGAATTTGGCATGAAGAGTTGATTAAAACCAAGAAGGTAGTCTGAAAGCTGATTCAGAAGTTGCATAGTGAGCTTGTATAAATGCTCTGTGTTTCTCTACCTGTGAGTAGAGAGCTGTGGCAGAGAGATAACTTGTGGAGACTGTGCCTGAGCTAGATGCTGTGGGAACCCTGCAGATCTCAGCAAATATTGCCATGTTGACCCACTTGGAGCCTATCATATGGCTTAGAGTGGCCCTGGTGAAACACCATTGAAACAGGCACAGAGAAGATTGAATGCAGTGGGATTTAGGTAGGAGATAGGGAGTACAGCCAACTTTCCCTTTGACTTTGATGGCTCAAGTAAACAGTTGAAAAGGGCAGGGAAACTGAACAGGTATGCATGATTACGTGTAGGGATGGGGCCTCAGAAGGCTGTGATTGTGTGAAGTTGAGTGCATGGAACTTGCCATGCCCCGTCCACCCAGGATGGTTGGTTGCTCTGCACCACAAGAATTCTCAGGTATTACCTGAGATCCTGACATGCATCCAAAATCAACATTCTCCTGTCTGTGAGAGTATGTCAATCTAATCTGTCCAGAGTAGATTTCAGCTGATACAATGTTCCAATTAGAGCTTGACATCAGTTACCAGAGCTTCTTGTGTTGAACTCTGCATCAGGCTTACCCTGGAAGTATATCACACTAATCTGTCTAGAGTGAACTCCAGTAGAAGGTACTTTCCATTCCATGCTACATTGTTCTGGTGAGCAGGGAAACAGAGTGATTTCAGCTAGCTCTGATCACGAGGTCACTATAACTGGCCGCCTAGAAAGCAACACAAAAGGAGGAAGAATTTCTTATCCCAATATTGCTCTCTCTAAATGGCGCATCGCCAAAGAAGACATGGAAATAAGTGCAGATTCACTCAGGTAGTGAATATCCACTCCTGTTGAGTTTCAACCACCTCAGTGGAGACTAATCTTTCATTTTTCATTAAGATGCTTTTTTGTATTTGCTCTTGGTTCCTGTATGTGTGTGTGTCTCTAGGTATTCACTTTCTTTTTTTTTTCTTTCATTTTGTTATCCTTTTTGTTTTGTTTCTTTTTGGTTACTATTTCCCTCTTTTTTTTTTTTTTTTGATTATTCTAACTTTTCTTTTGCTTTACTCTTCCCATTTGCTTTTCTCCTCATTAATTGTATTTTACCATCTTTTTATTTTATTTTTTGGTACTGGGAATTGAACCCAGGGATACCTAACCACTGAGATACATCTCTAGAATTTTTATTTAATTTTAGAGCTAGGTTCTTGATAAGTTGCTTAAGTCCTTGATAACTTGCTGAGGCTGGCCTTGAACTTGTGATCTTCCTGCCTCAGCCTCTTGAGCTGCTGGCATTACAAGCATAAGCCATCACACATGGCTTGTGTTTTACCATCTTTTAAAGCTATTAAAACTGCTCACATTATTCCTACTATTTTGGCCCCTAATTTTGTGGATGTCATAGTTGGAATCCTTATACACTGCTTGTGGGAATGTACTAATGTAAAGCCACTAGAAACCAGTATGAAGCCTTCTCAAAAAACACTACCAGCCAGGGGCAGTGATGCATGCCTGTAATCTGAGCAATTTGAGAGATTGAGGAAGGTGAATAACAAGTTTGAGGTCAGGCTTTATAATTTGGCAAGACCCTAAGCAATTTATCAAGGCTCTGTCTCAAAATCAAAAAAATAAAAATAAAAAGGGCTAGGAGTATAGCTCAATGGTAAAGCCATACATATCCATTTGCTAATATTTTTGAGATCAAAATCACCTTTCCAGAATTTCATGGTGAAATAATCTGTCTTTTTGAGTGTAATATAATGTCAGAAATATACAACCACTATGGTAATGCATGAGTGTTGTCACTTTTATGACAAAAATTCTTCTGGTACATCTGCATTAACAATTGGTAAATACAACTTATGACATTAGCAGAAAACAACATATATTTTGGAGTCATATTTAAGATGCCACACTACTATGTTTTTTTTCTCCCCAAATTCATGTTGAAATTTTAACTCCCAGGTCAGTGCTATTAGGAGATGGAATCTTTGGGATCTGATAAGGTCACAAGGGAGGGTCGAACCATTTCAATTGAAAATAGAACTCTTATTAAGGAGGCTTCAGTGAGATCTTACCTCTTTTCCTCTATATGAGTACTCAGCTAAAGCACTCTAAGCTATATGCCAGGAGGAAGACCCTCCCCACACAGTGAATCTGCCTGCACCTTCCTCTTGTACTCACCAGTTTCCAGAACTCTGGGAAATGAATTTCTATTATTTATAAGCCACCCAGTCCATGATATTTTGTTGCAGCAGTCAAAATGGATTAAGATCTATATTTTCTGCCCTATATAAAAATATTGTATTTTGTTTTAAGCATCACTTCCCTTATTTATCAGTAAGAGTATTTTTCAGAATATGCATGTAAGTGTAAATTTAAGTAAAATTTCTTGAAGTCTGACAAGAGATAATCAATGTAATTCTGTATAAAATAGACTATGTTAGGCAATTTGCTGAGTTGTAACTCAAATCTCCTAGGATATTTTTAAGGTAATCTCAAGTCAAATCTGTAGCTTTCTTTCAATATTACATACATAAAAATCTTGCTGAGTGATGACTATTGTGGTTCTTTAGGTTTCTGCACCTGCTTTGAAAAGATAGTAAAGGCTCGAGTAAAATTATGGTAGGCACTTGAAGTTTCTCACCTGTGAAAGACAAAATGCTGCAGTAAGTGAGAGTCCTCTGAGACCACTATAAAAGATTCATTTGCAAATAAGCTCAAGTGCCTCAGAGAACTTTTAAAGTGCAGGAAAATGTTTGATATTTGTACTTTTGTATTACTATAGAAAAAATTTTTCCTCTGTATGTTTTTGGGAAGTCACAATGCTGTGAAGATAATTAATACCTTAAAAAATCTTATATCTCAATAAAAGCTGTAGGTCAGATAAAATGAAGATGAAAGAAGAAATTAAAAACTAGATAGAGATTTATTCTATGAGGTCATAATTTTGAGTGCTTAATAGAACTCTAAGCTTCTTGACAATTTATAGTTCATCTCTCCTAATGCCAAACATCTTATTTTCATGGTAGGTAATATGTTTCATTATTATCTCCATCTTTACAATTTTTTTTTCTCTATTCATCTTTCCAATCTCTTCCTTATGCTCTTTTCTCAAACCCTCACACTAACTCTAATTTTCATTTATACACTTTTTAGCACCTCTTATTTATTTATGGGGGCTTATTAACATTAAATAATTAAATGCTTAATTATCTGTTCAAAGTCTGTTTCTCCCTAAGGAATATAATTTGCACGATATTATTGACCTTTATTTACACTTCTTTCTTTAAAGTGTCAATCATATTCATATATAGAGAGGGGATTCCCAAGAAAGTTCACACCAAGAGGGAATAGTTGTTATATCATCATGGATTACCATATTTTAAAAGACATCCAGGGCTGGGGATGTGGCTCAAGCGGTAGCGCTTGCCTGGCATGCATGCGGCCTGGGTTCGATCCTCAGCACCACATACAAACAAAAGATGTTGTGTCTGCCAATAACTAAAAAATAAATATTAAAAAAATTCTCTCTCTCTTTAAAAAAAAAAGACACCAGAAATTTATAAGAAATTAAGAAAGTGATAATGCCAAAAACCTATCTTTTTTTTATAGAGATGTTAGTGAAAAGAAATTGGGTGCTTTCAGGATATTTTAAACATATATATGCATTGAACACAGGAAGTAGTCAATCAGTATTTAAAAAATCAGGGAATAAAAATACTTATGTCAGCCATTTTTCTTATCTAGTCCATGGAAATACCCATAGTTCAGGGTAGGGTCAGCCATATTACTATCCATAAGTTCTGATTTATTGTTATTCAGGAAAAAAAATATTAATCATGAAATAAACCTGACCCATTTTTTTACCTATGTAATGTTTAATTGTATTTAATAAAATTTATATTTGTTAAGGATTAGATATTAAATTTTATTGGAAAAAATATTTATTTATTTTAAATTAGCAAAATTATTTGAGCATAATTGTTTGAACAAACCAATAACGTACCTATTGTTATGCAGATTATTAAGTTTACAGAAAAAGACATTGTAAAATAATGAATGATCTAAAAAATTATTTTAAGTGAGAGATTGAAGTTCAAAAGATTAAATTTTAATCTCTAAAGAAAAATTCATCTTTTTACCTGGTCTTTTGCAAGGTGACAAACTTTGAGTTATATTTTAAAGTTTGATGATTAACTTCCTAAACTGAGATTGTGGATAAATAAGTGATTATATTTGAGTCATTTTAGGCAAATAATTCAAGAATAATACATATAATATGATTGTAAGGAATCTGGAAACCTTTATTGCTTTGCAGATTATCTCCCTGTAAGAATAAAACCTCATTGAAATTTATATTTTTATGAGTTACACTTGATGAGCATAGACACAAATATAATACAATAGTAGCTGTGCAATGCAAGAAGTGGTAACATGATGAGGCTATTCCTAAAAAGACTGTACCTGAGGTACTGAGCAATTCACCATGGCCCTCCATCACCCAAAAGGTACTAGATATTGATTGACAAATTTCTTTCTTTCTTTTCTTTTTTGACAGAGATTTAATTGTTTAGACCTTGTAAATACCCTCTCATTGTTACCAACAAAACATTTCTTTTAAAAAGAAAATCAGGAAATAAATGACATTAGCCTCAAATTTGAGAATGCATTAATAAAGACGTCTTTTGAAAAATGATATGGGTAAATATAATAGCAAATAACAGCAAATGGCAAAGGAGACTAAGCATACAATAAGGGAATCTACCCCATGCCTGAAGTTACCAGAACTTGGACAAATTAGTTGCAGCTTTCATTAAATGAATTTAGCCAATGTACAATCCCTTTGCAGGAATAGATTCAGAGGCAATATTCCATAACTATTCCCACCTGCTGGTTTTTGTTAGTACTTCTTGTTAGTTCAATTATGTGCCAAAGACAAGGAGTTTCTTTGATACTTTTGGTAATAATCAGTCTCTCTAGGCCCAGAGTATGGAAGGAAGAAGTGGAGAGTGCAATTGGTGAGATAGAGAGGAAACAAATGACCCATGTAGATGAAATGTATTTGACTAAATTTTACCAAGTAAAATGTTCATGTAAAACATTAGGCACCTTGATTAGAATATGGCTATTCAAAGCCCATTTTAATCAACGATTACAGATTATTATTTATTTCTAGTTACTGTTGTTATGTGGCTAATCTCATTTCCTCTGTTTTTCTAAAATTAGAAGGCAACTTTTATTCCAGTGTGCAGATTCCTTTATATCATCTCTTGCATACTGATTAAAAACCTCCACAGCTTTTGAGTGAGAAAACATGAGAATGCATACTCCTGCACACATGAGCTTGCAAGCATGCGTACGTACACACACACACACACACACACACACGCTACACAAAATTACAAAGCTGACACATCACAGATTTTATCCTTATGTTTTGACTGGACAAATGTCTCCTTACTGTGCTTTAGTGGTTTTCCTGTAGATTTGTGTGAGAATCTGTTAATTCAATCTGTCAGTCATCAGTCGCACACCTGGTAATATCTGTTCTTGTTGTAGTGACTTCATTTCAAACATTTCAAAAATAGCTGAATTTTGCTTTTCTTCATAATGCTTTCCACTTTACATTTACAATAGGCTCTGCAGCTGTATTGTTTCTTGGGCAAACAAGATGCTATTGTGAATATAAAGATAATGTTTTCAATTCCACTATTCCAAACAAAGGATCAAAATAAAATTTGCTTTTAGTAGGATCTGAATGAAGCATTTTCTTGGGCTTTGTGTCCTGAAGGTGCTAGTTACCAACTCACAAATGCTGTCATTACTGATATAGTAGGTATTACATTCATCTGCTGCTATTTAGCATTTCAACATGGACAGTTTCCAGATAAAAATATATCTTTGCAATGTCTGAACACTGATAGAATGAAATGATTCAGACAACAATATCTAAAGAGTGCCTACTTATTTTTTAATTCTAGTCAACTTTTAGTGGCCTCTACTAAATGGAAATACAAAAGAAAAACTGTATAAGAATGAATAATAATCAATAAATTATGTTGTTTTTGGTTTGAAATGTGGTTCATAAAATCATAATAGCAATCTAAACTGGCTTTGAGAAAAAGCATATTAGTTAAGCATTTTTATTTTGGTTACACATATAAATAGCTTATAGAAATTTTCACTTCACCTGACAATTAATTTCTTATAATTCAGTTAGATTCTTTTATTCACACATATATTTTTCCTGAATACTTTTTCTAGCTTTTGTGAAATGTATGGCACATTATTGTTATATACAGTTGCCTTACTGTGCAACAGCACACCAGAGCTTCTTGATCCTGTCTGTCACTGATCAAACTTACCCCTCCCTTGCCTGCCCCCCAATTTTCCCACCGTTTGGTAACCACCATCCTATTCTTGTCTTCTGTGACATCAAAATTTTTAGATTCACATATGAATGAGATTATGTGGTCCTTGTTTTTCTGTGCCTATTTTAAATGCATGTGGCTTTCTTGTTTAGGTGACTATATCTATAGATTTTAGCTATTTAATGCTGATGGAATTAACTAGATTCAAATTAATATGCTAATAATAAACATTTAGAAAGAACAGTATTGTGTTCTCAATAATTACTTCATTTAATTTTCAACACAATACCCAATGGTAGTCTAACAATGATGAAAAGGGAAGGTGCTGAGGAATGAGACTGATCAAATTACATGCATGTATGAATATGGCATAATACATTCCACTATTATGTATATTACATTGCAACTGTAAAAAGAAAAGTCACTCTCTGCTGAAAAATACACAAGCAAAGCAGATGTAAACTACCCTTTACAGAGCATTCGTGATTTTTAAAAATAAATAATTTCACCTTTTACATCACATACATAGAATAAAATTCAAATGATAGAAATGCTTACTAAATGAAAACTACAATAATAATGAAATAATTTATTAATTTTGATGAAGTTAATTTTTGAAAGAGAGTGGATTTGTGATTTTCTGTTAGCATTTCTTATCCCCTGTTGTTAGGGGTCTACAGATACAGGACCCTTAAAGATTTGCTCTTTAACCAACTTAGTCACAAAAAGCTTACTACAAATATGGCAGGGATTTCTTACTCATTCTGGTTTTCTCAGTCCACAAAACTAATGTCAACCCTTGGACCTTATTCCCAGATCTTCAAAAAGAATGGTATTTCAGTCAGATCTTTCACTGCTGTGACTAAAAGACGTGACAAGAACAATTTTAGAAAAGGAAAAGTTTATTTGGGGACTCACAATTTCAGAGGTCTCAGTCCATAGACAGCTGGTTCCATTCCTTATGCTGTGAAATGAGCCAGAACATTATGATGGAAGAATATGGTGGAGGCAAGCCGCTCTCATGATGATCAGAAGATGGAGATTCCATTCACCAGATACAAAATATATGTCATAAAGTCATGCCTCCAGGGACCCACCTCCTCCAGCCATACCCTACCCACCTTTAGTTACCACTCTGGTAATCCCATCAGGGGGATTGATTCATTGACTGAGGTAAGGGTCTCATAACCCAATCATTTCTCCTCTAAACTTCTTACATTGTCTCTCACATAAGCTTTCGGGAGACACCTTACATTCAAACCATAACTAGTGATTATTTTTCTTCCCTGAGTATGCTATATCTTTCAGATAACAATATTTTATCAGATGCCTCTGAAATCTGAAGCTGTCAGGGTTTTCTTTAGCCTCCTTAGAGTTCTATTTCATCTTGTTTTGTTAAAGAAGGGTTTTATGTATCAGTTTCTCACATTCCTTTTGCTTTTTGTTCAGTTTATGAGAGAAGTGGGCCTTACCACTTATACTCTAGAATGTAAGTACTATAAATAAAGATTTTTTAATGTTGTTATTTTGTACTGAGTCAAAATAACCAGATTAATAAATTAAGACCAAACCTGAAAATAATGGAAAAAGAAATATGCATGCATAGAGTAGAAAAATATTAGTCACTATGCATTTTTTGTTACAGCAAATTATCATCCTATATATAAACTAGGGAAATCTAATTAGAGAAATAGGAAAGGAGGGAGAAGATTTGCCCTGTTGTAGAATAGAGGTGGCTCAGACTCAATTCACCATAACTCCATGTTGAGTTTGAATCTATTATTTTTATTAAGGTATAGAGTACAGTTTTGGTTTGTTGAACAAATAATTATTGTTTAGATATGCATGGCACAGACAAAATAGAGAATATAAAATTGGAAATATAAGGTCTTCTATCTTTATGACACTGTAGTTAATAGGGAATGTAAGCTAATTTTTGAGGCATCATTTCCTTGTCATAAAAAAAGAGAACAGGTAAAATTATTATGAATCTTGAAAATGGAGAGAATGTTTTATTAAATAACTGTTCCTTGAGAATATATCCTATTTAGAAAGAGAAGGAGTAAAATATTTCAGAAGAAGAAAGAGTATGGAGATGAGAAAATATACTGTGCATGCACAATAAGAAAGTAAATAAATTTGGCCAAACATAGAAAATGTAAAAGGTTATTATTAGCTGAATAAAAGCTTTAGAATTCTCATAGAAACTCTTAGGTACCAGGTAAAGTGATTTTATTATTTTTCCTTAGGCAATGTTAAAAAATGCTATAAAATACAAAATAGTTTTTATTAATGAGGCAAATTGAGGGGGTGTTTTGTTTGAATGATTTTAAATTTCCCAGTCATTCATGTATCTTTCAAAATTTTTTGAAACAAAACACACATGAAAAATATCTTAAATGTACAGTTTTATCACTCACAGAATAATAATTTCTACAGGAGTTTTTTTCAGGAAATCTAACTTGGTCAGCTTTCCATGAACTAAAGAGAAAAATATTATAAGGTTTGACCTGCTTGCTAAATTGTTGTCAATTACTGAATGTATGAGAACGCTTTAAATTTTTGTTCTCACTGGGAATTTCAGCCTATACTTATCAAAATGCTGACCATGCTACACAAAAGGTATGGGACACTGAATTTTCAATGAAACTAACAAAACTCAAACTTTGGGGTTTTCACTTTCATGGACCTTTTCCAAATCCCAGAAAAGACTTCTACATACTTGTTCAAACAGTCCACATTTTTGTAAGATTCATCAACCTAAGATTATAAATGGAATTTGGAAAAAGTAGTAACTCTTTCTGGTTCATCTTAGCATTTAACACTTTTTGTCTCATGCTGGATAAATCATGGCTACTTTTGTTTCCAACAAAGAACATGTTGAATTGGGGATTTTTTTTCTTTTGGGTTAACGTGATATGCCCTCAGGGTTACACAATATGGCTGGCCATTCAAATTTTAGGAATCGTATTTTTCTTTGTTCTGATTGACTGAACAGGGTGATAAAGAGATAGAAAACAAACAAACAAAAAACACAATACAAATATAACCTATAGTACCAGATGCTGGGATTATGTGTGTGTGGTATAGAAGGGGAATGCTAAATATATAGATCCAGAAATTATTTTAGGAAAAATTTATCTAAATGGAAGATATATTTATTATAAATAGTATTCATTTTACTGACCAGACATAATGAACAATGTGAATATATCCATAATTCAATTTTGTTATTATCAAATGAATACATCTGAGACACAGAAAACTGTATAGATAACACAGGAGAATTGTCAGGAATTATGCAAAATATGATCATCTTTGTTCATGGGTTTATGTGGCACAAACTGGTTTCCATACTTCAAAGAGCGAATGTGTCTATGTGAGAAGTTGCATATTAAATGTATCTCCATGCATCAGATTCTATTTTAGTGTGCTTCCTGTATTTTTCTAAAAAATTTGGCAGTCCCCAAAGAAATGGTATGCAAAATTGCCTCCAGCATAGCAAAATGACTTGAAGAAACAAATATTGTAGAGACAAATTTCCTTCACATATAGATAAATAAGTATATAGAGGTAGCATTTTAATCATTTAAATGCATATTTTTGTTGCCTAATACATGGTGGCAAATTATGTGTTTGAACTATTCCTGTGTATGTCTTGATTTCAGAATAATTTTAAATATTTTTTCACAGTCATTCATTCTATGAAAATTAAAATAACTGAGAGGAAGTTTCCTAACTGAAGCCAAAAATGTTAAAAGTAAGAGTGCCAAGAGCATCAAAATATCAAACATTTGTTTGATTTATTTATGTTTAGCAGGCAATTAACTTGCTTGGACTCAAACAGCAAACTCTCTTGTGTAGAAGTCCAAATCTAAATTCTGTTCCTTAATTTGTAGCTTTAGCTGCTTAGTGTCCTTCCTGCATATATGTGTTTTGAAAAAAATCTAAATATTTAGGCAGTGTTTGGCAACAGATTTGGGGCTCTCTCCTTTCTGGATTCTTCTTTCACTCTAAAACCTTGTAGTTATTGTGAACTTTTTAGTCTTCTTCATGACAGAAAGACTTCATATTTTCTTTTAAAAACATTACCATCTAAGTAGCATTGCCAGCAGCCTGCCTCAGGCCAAAGTCACAAAGAACTATAAAACCCACCAGGGAATATTCTCCTCCTCTAGCTGATAACCAGAGTCTGCCCATTTTATTCATCCTTCAGTGTCTACAGGTGATTGTTTCAGTATTTAGAGTTTCTTTTTTATCTGCAAAAGAGTTCCTACAGATTTTAGAAGATTCCATTCTATTCTCTAGAAGATTTTAATTTAGTTCATCCTACACATTTTCATAGTCTGACTGATAACCTTGAGGGAGAGAATTATTATGCTTTGGTGGTCCACACTTCTGGCATCACCCACTTCCTGGACCACCTGGATCTTGTATTTTAAGCATTATGACACGATGTAAGTGGTGTCTCCTTATTCTTCTCTTCCAGGCATCCAGCTTCTTGTACCATGAATGAATTCATAATTCCCTAAAATGTTCCAGGTATGTATAAAGCCGTGTTCTATGCATTGACTGATGTCTAAATTTATGGCTAGCCTCCAATAATCTTGAAGACTTTGTACTGATCAGTTTCTCCAGTAGAGACTGTCATACTGCACCATTCCTGATTATCACTCACAAACACAGCATTGCTAAATTCCTACATAGAAGAAAATTACTGCTGATTATATAGCTATTTATGAAAAGTTTCCCTTCTATGAAAATATATAGTTCATATAATATCATTTTAATACTTATTATTTCTTTTTAAAAAAATTTGTTTTGTTTAGTTACACATGACAGTAGAATCCACTTTGATACATTTATACAAGCATGGACTGTATCTTATTCTAATTAGGGTCCCAGTCTTGTGGGATACTGTACACTATGTTGAGATTCACGTGGAATATTTACATATGTACATAGGAAAGTTATGTCAGATTCATTCCACTGACTTTTCTATTATTATCCCGCCTACATACCCTTCATTCTCTTTTGTCTAATTCACAGAACTTGTATTCACCACCCACACCGGGTTACCCTCCACATGTTAAGAGCATTCAACCTTTGGTTTTGGAGAATTGGCTTATTTCCCTCAGCATGAGAATCTCCAGATACATCCATGCACATGTGAATGTCATAGTTATTCTTTTTTATTGCTGAGTACTCATGATTTCTACAGTCCTCTTGTTATTTAAAAACTGATTTCTGACAATATCAGTTACAAAAATATCTCTCAGAAAACGAGGAAACGACTTGCTCAACTAAAGTATGTTTGTGTACACACACACATACCCACACTTCCCTACAAGTAACACAACTAAAAATATCTTTATTCAATTCCTGTTGCTTGGAGTGTGATATAGTATAGCCACTTTGGAAGACAGTTTGGGAGTTCCTTGGAAAACCAAACAGATATTTACCATGTAATGTAGCAATTGGTCTCATTTGTATTTATCCATAAGAGAAGAAAAATTCATATCTCACAAAGATCTGCACGTGGATATTTATAGAGACTTTATTCAGACTTGCCAAAACTTAGAAGTCATCAAAATGTCTGTCAATATGTAAATGATAAGCTGTGGTACTTCCATTCAACGGAATATTTTCAGCAATATAAAGACATGAGCTACCAAGCCAATGAAAGCTTGGAATAACTTTTAAAAAGCATATATTGCTAAGTGAAAGAAGGCAGTCTTCAAAGTGTACATACTATATGATTCCAACTATATAATACAGTGTAAAGGGCAAAAACAAAGAGAAAATTATGCCAATAATACAAATTTCAGTACTTGCAGGAAAGACAGGTAAGGCATAAATTAATACAGCACAGGGGAAGTTTGAGCACTGCAATTATTCCGCATGTTTCTGTAATGTTGTAATCATTACAGATACAGACACTATGTATTTAGCAAAATCCAAAGACTTGTATAAAACCAAGAATGAATCCTAATGCAAATTGCAGATATTAAATAATATATCAATGTTTGTTTAGAAATTCTAACAAATGCATAGTACTAATGTAAGACATTAATAATAGTGAACATTTGGCTGTTGGATGAAGAGTGCATGGAAATTATTGTTATCCAGTTTTCCCATAAATTTAAAACGACTCTAAGAAAAAAAGTGTTTCAATTAAAAAAAATGGTAAATGCAAAAAAAAAAAAAAAGATATATTCTCTATTTTCAGCAGGAGTATTGGCCTGTCACAGCCTATTGTATCCTACTCATAAGTGGATGTCTCAAATAAGTGGACTTTTAAAGTACTGTTTGAATAAGTTACCCAGTGGAAGACTTTCAGTATTTGCTCTCTGAAAATCAAATGGCTCATAGGCAAGTACTGTGTAAGTACTCTTGACAAAATGAGAATAGACATTTGGAACACCTGAGTGTTTCACTGTTCAATGTATTATTGCACAATTTAGCCAGAAAGATGACTTATGCTAATTTTACTCAGAGAATGGAGCTTTAGACCATGAGACTAGTTGTATCTTGAGTGCTTAAATCTGAAGCAGTAGTTACAGAATGTGTGGAATAAAAAACAAAATTTTTATTTTTATTTTTGATTAACATGCATTAATTTTATGGGATTCAGTATGATATTTCATTATATGCATACATTTTTCATTAATCAAATGAAATTTCCCTTATTCTATATTCAGTTGACTTTTTTTTTTAACTTCTACAGAAGAGAAGATGGAGTACTTGTATTTCTGTGTCTGGCTTATTTCACCTACATAATTGCTTTCAATTCAATCCATTGTGCTGCAAGTGACAGGGATTTGTTCATTTTTTGTAGCTAAATAATATCTTAGCTCTTTTGAATAGCATTGCAGTGGGCATTCAAGTATGTCTTGAATATGCTAATTTCATTTCCTTGGAACAATATTTAATAATGGAAAGCTATTATAATTCTGTAATTTTTAGAACAGTTTTAGATTGCAGAAAAAATATTGAGAAGGAAAACAAGAAGTTCTCATACACCCTATATAGGGGTTTTCCACTATAATTGATATATTTTTATTGTTATGGTATATTTGTTATAATTATTTAACCAATATTGGCATATTACCACTATCTAGAATCCATAGTTTAATTTATATATCTTCAGTTCTTGCTGAATGAACTACATCCAGGACACATTATGTTTATTTGTCCTGTCTACTTGGGATCGTTTTGGCTGTGACAGTTTCTCAGACTTTCCTCATCTTTTCTGATTTGACATGTTTGAAGAGCACTAGTTATATATTTTATTTAGGAGTCCCCTATTTGAAATTTGATGTTTTTCTCATACTATACTGTGGTTATGGGGTTTTGTGAAGAAGACCACAGAGGGAAAGTTTTTATCAGGGGTTCATTTTAGCACTATCATTTGTAATTATTGGAGTTGAGCTTAATCCATAATTATAATAGAATTTATTAACTTTTTTTCTAATGTAAAGTTAATTTTCCTGCCTCCTCACCTGTGCCATACTGTACTCATTGGAAGAGAGTCATTATGAACAACTTGTACATGAAGAGTAGATAGTTAGGTAAACGCTTCATCTTGAGGATATTTTATAAATTCTTTGGATATGAGACATTTGTCTTTTCTCTCTCATTTATTTGTTTTTAAACTATTTATATCACCATGGACTCATGTACATTTCTTTTATAATTTGGGTTACAATTCTACACTACTTGTTCTTTAATCAAATTACAATAGCTTTGGCCATCAGAATATTTTTGCTTGGCTCTTGTGCCCTTTGTCACACTTCCATAAATGTGTTTTATTTTCATTTTGGAAAAAGAAATTACCCCTAATATTTAAAAATACTTTTGAAAACATTTAAACATTTTAAAATATTCTTGAAAATGAATATTTAAAAACATCTTTGAAAATAATTACCCCTAACATTTAAAATCATTTGTATCATTTTGGTGAAATACTTGTTTTTTTATGACTTAATTTGAAAAAAAAATATTACTATTTCCACTAAAAATGAAGCATCAATTTTTCAAATATCCTATATAAGGAGTTATCTATATTTCAACACAAAATCTGTTAAAGTCTGAATTATCTGATATTATTTCCTCACTTGGAATAATTTTTATGCTTAGAATCTTTAAGTACCATTGTTATCACATGATTTTTTTTTTGTTTCTAGAATTTCAATAACTAATTTAAATATATTTGAATAAGAAGAAAACAATTTCATTTTTTAAAGACTATGAGACCTCTAGAAGTCAATGTTAAAATATAAGTTCATAAGGACTGTAGCAGGTCTATTTTTTATGCTCTAAAGAAGAAAATGAAAACAACAGGGTATTGAAACAAATAATTAAGAAAATATATAATATTTCTGATTTAGGTGATTTGAAACCAACTTAATCAGGCAAACATACATAGTCTAGTTATAACTAACAACATATTTTTTTAAGTTACATACTTATTTTTATGATTTTCATTCTTATTTAGTGGAACACCAGAAATAAATAATTTCCCAGGTAATCTATTTTACAAGTTACTCAAAAAAGATTGAAAGGTATTTTTTTGCAATTGCCACTAATTCAGGTTTTATTAAAAACAATATCCTTTAGTAATACTGGAACAATTTGTGACCTTGATTTAGTTACTGATTTAACAGAATGCTTTCCATCTAGCATACATGTAAACATATGCCCAAAATGTTAAATTATAATTACTGCTTTATTTTTTCCTTTTAAATAAACATTTATTCATTTTTGTGGTCATTTCAGTTAAACATTCTTCTTTCTCCTTTTTAGATCTTAGCACTGCATAAAATACACAAGGTTTGTGGATTTGGACTTAATAATGTTTAGACAGAGACTAGTGTTTTCTTAAACTATTTCTAGAAAAAAGAGTTATTTTCAGAGTACTTGGAATAACAGCCAAACCTTATAATAAAGACAATTATATTTTCTGAGAACATATTTTATTGGCAGTGGTTTCATGTAGCCATATGGGTAGCTTTAATTTCTCCTTGGCTTCAACAACAGTTTTTTCCCTTTTCTTCTTAAGGATGCCTAAATGTCTTGTTTATAATATTTCAAGAAACTTCACATCGATTAAGCTATTGTAACATGATGACCTTGACAAATAACTAAAAGTGTTCTCATATTAAAATGAAGGAAAACATGAAAATATATGTGTACATACACACACACAGAGACATATATATTTAATGATCTAATGAATCTATAATCATTTTAATGTACCAGCTGTTTGCTTTTCCTAAGCTACTAAAATATATCTGGCCCTGACTTTTTTCTTGCTTTTTTATTAACTATTTTGGAAAAAGAAAAACTAAAATAAAAATAAATAAATAAAAAGAATTCACAGATAATAAAACAAGTCTTATGATAAATGTAAAGTTCTGACATTATAATTTTTTAAATATATGTGCACTGTGATGAAATTCAATATTATACATATATAAAGTACTTCTGTCATATTTATTTTAACATTCTGATTCTATAATTTTATATGAACATTTTAGTAAAATGAAATATGTGACTACAACTAGAACTAATTAGCACAAGGCATATTAATCACCTTGATTTTAAATCACAGCTCACAATTATAGTCTTTCTATATAAAACTTTTTAAACAAGTTCTTCAGTATATTCTTGTTTTGCTTTCCTGAATCTACCTCTCTAATTTTCTTATCTCAAAACTTTCATATAAATACACTTTCATATAAATGATAATATCTTAATAGAATATGTCAAACACACACACATTTGACATGTTTAGAATTTAAATGACATAGACAATAAAATAAAGGTATTGATTTATTTCTATTATGCTGAAGATTGAGAAAATTTCTATCAATTTTAAACTAAATATGGAAACTTACATGCCAGTTATTAGAAACATGCAAATTGCTCATGTAATTTTCTCTCCATGATTTCATGAATAGTGGAAATGTCTTTTATTTAACCAGATTTCAGTAAATTTGAAGAGCCTAACATTTTCATGGCTGCCTCATCCTGTAAAATTGTGATGACTTACTTGAGAACTGCAGGCCATTCCTCATCCATTTCTCCCTGATATTCTCCCTATTCAATCTTATGCAATTATTATCACAATCATAAGACTTACAAACAGAAAGTTTCAGTAAGTGAATGAAGGTCATGCAGAAAATTAATGTTGTAGATACTGGCATTGTGATTCTAGAAACACATCTCCTAAACACCATGCTCTATTCTCTCTACTTTTAGGTGTCATAGTACCCATCTTCTGCTCACCCTCCCCTGACCAAGATAGATAAAAGAAAAAGAGCACTTTATTTCAACGGGCCCTTCTTTTCTTATTTTTATTTTTTTCCACACATATTAATTGTACCTTTTAATAGGGTTCAGTGTGATATTTCTACACATTTGTTTGGTGTGCACTGATGGAATCCAACCTCCCATTTTCTAACCCTACATACAGCCACTTTCCCTAATTACTACAGAGTGATCAGTGTTCTATCTCTAGATGAACAGTTTTTTTGAAAGAAAAAAATATGGTTCTTTCTGTATCTGCCTTATTTTACTTAACATAATTTTTTTCCATATATTTTTCAACTAATGGCAAGATTTGATTCTTCTTTATGGCTAAATAATATTCTATTGTGAGTATATGCCACATTCATCTGTTGATGAGCACCCAGGCTGATTTAATATCTTAGCTATCTTGAATAGTTAGGTCCCTCTTCAATGATGGCTGTACAAATGTGTTCACATATTCAGTTATTTCTGCATAATTTGGGAAAGTAAAATATTTATTGACATTAATTTAAGACATGTGTCTTTCTACTTTAACTTTATTTATAATGCTTTAAAATTTATTATAAGTTTAACAATCAAAAATTGAGTGTTCCCCACTAAAAATCGCAAGAAGAAACAACAATACACTGAAGAATACTGAACAAATTCCAAAATGAGAGAAACCAAACCTTTATATATCAGCAAACAAAGCAATCAATTACCAAATAGACTAGATTTTGATTTTATTTTGTAGACCATAGAAAGTCATGGGATATCTTATAATTGTGAGGTAAATAATCAAAATATTCAATCAGAAAACTCACCCTGAAAGCATAATAAAAGTGCATGAAAAGAAAATTAAATTATGAAAAATATTTATAGATTGTTGAAATAGACCAAAACTGTACCTAAAGAAGTTTAAATGGGAATGTGATAGAAAAAAAAAATGATATCCATTACATGTGGTAGCTAAAGCAACTATTGATAATATATAGCAAGGGCACTAGTAGAAAAAAATAAGCTATACAAACTTATAGCTTGATTTATTAAATGAATGGTTGTTTTAAAAATAAAAAAAAAAACATGCCACATATGAGAATCAACATTGAAAGGAAAACAAATGCATTCATTTTTTTAACAGGCTGAATCTGAGATATGTACTAGTAGAGACACACAATCTCGAATTAGAAGCTTGTTATAATGTGAATTGTGATTCAGATGTGGTGTGAGACCTGAAATTTGACATTTCTAACAGATGCCCAGTTGATGCCATATTGCTATTATCAAGTGACACCACAGGAGAAGTGGGATATAGGCCTTGTGTATACAAAGATATCCTAGAAAGTTTATTATGTTATGGAAGAAAATATATTATCCTTCTTTAGTATAAGTTACAATTCACAAATACTCCTGAAGTTTACTCACAATCAATGAGGTAGCTTATTGACAGTGTTTCAGTTTTAAACTAAAGTACTTTCTACTATACAAAAATGAAAATATTAATTCCAGAAATAAAGTAATAAAAATCTTTGTACTGGATAGTGTCTATGCTTGTCAATTAATTTTTAGTCATAAAAATATCTGTATAAGGCTATGTAATTACAGATGGTTTTGAAATTTTACATCAGCTTCAAGACCCCATCTTTTCAATGAGGTTTCATCAGTATTCTAAATTAAATTCAATAATTTTAAATTAAATTTGTAATATTTATTATTTTAGTAGTTACTAGAACAAAAATACTAGATTTAAAGAAATATCTTTTGACTTCTATTTAGTGGATAGAAAGCTCTAAAGAATGTTCATGTTTCTCACATCACCATCACTACCAAGAAAATATTGTATATGCTGCAAAATTATAGCTTCTCTTGAACCTGTCAGCTAAATTAACAAGGTAACCAACTAATCTAAAAGGGAGAGGTAGAATAAAATCAGAGCTATGGCTTATATGATAAGATGAAGGAGAAGATAGGATAACCATTTGTTTGTAAGAAGATTTCTACTAACTTTTAAACTTTATTATTAACTTTACTTTTGATTGACAAATCATAATTGTATGAATTTATGGAGTATAGAGTGAGGTTTTGATATATTAACATGTTGATCACTATACTTATATATCATTTTTATGATGTGACATTTGAAATTTTCTGAAATATAGAATGCATTATTATTAACTTTAGTCATCTCAATAGGCAGTAGATGCAAAACATATTCTATGTATATGAAAATTTGTACCCATTGACTAATTTCTCATCTTCCACAACTTAACCCCTGGAACCATCATTCAACCCTCTACTTCTGAGTTCTTTTTTTTTATGTTCCACATATAAGTGAGATCATGATATATTTGTCTATGTGTTTGGCTTATTTTCACATAGTATTGTCTTCTAGGTTCATCTATGTTGTCACAGTGGGATATTTATAGATAAATATTATTCCAGTATTTATATATATAACATTTTCTTAGCCATTCATCCATTGTTGTACATTTAGTTTGAGTCTATATCTTTTCAGTTATAAATAAATAATGATAAAATAAACATAGAAATTCAGATATCCCTTTGACATTATTCAATTTCTTTGTATATATACTGTGAAGTAGAATTGCTGAATTGTGTGGGAGATCTAGTTTGAATTTTTCAAGGAATCTATATAGAGTTTTCCATAATGACTGTACTAATTTCATGATCAACAATGTTGTGTAAGGGTTCCCTTTTCTTTGCATCCTCAACAACACTTATCTTTCATCTTGTGTTTTTAATTTATATTTCCCTAATAAATAGAGAAATTGAACATTTTGTCATGTACCTATCATTCATTTCTGCAACTCTTTTTTGGGTCATCTTGATTCAGGCCCTTTGACTATTTTTGAAGTTGCATTATTTTTTCACTTGCTGTGGACTTGTTTGGGTTCTTGATATATTTGGAATAACGACCCCTAAACAGACATAACTTATACAATTATTTTCTTTCTTTACTATTTACTCCCAATTATTTGGTATTTAAAGTGTTAATCTATTTTGAGGTCCCTTTTCTGTGGGATGATTCAAGGGCCCAATTTTATTCTTCTCCATTTGGATATTAAGTCTTCTCAGCATAACTTACTGAAGATATTTTCCATATTGTGTTTTTGGTGTGGTAGGGCAAAATGGGAACTTTAGCAGTTTAAAAGCTGAAAGGCTGTGGTTTTGCACACTGACACACAACAGCTCTGCTTACTGACATTTAACAGAGGCCTATAGCGCCTACAGGTACCTGTAACAGGTAATTGCAGTAGCAGAAGCAGGAAACAAAGCCAAAGGGACAGAACAAGCCCTCTTTAGGCTTAGTGCAGTAAAAGTGCCTAAGTTGTATAAGCTGAGAATCCCTAGGTTGTTGACAAGCTTGTACCCATATAAAGAAGGTAGACTGCACCCTCTAATAGAGTTGCACCAGATCCCTTACCTTGAAATATCCAAAACTTGTTTATGTATACAACTAAAAGCTTTGCTGTGTTATTATGAAATGCAGGTTTTTTTTTTTCAAGGCTTTCTATCCTGTTCTTTTAGTCAGTGTATTTATTTAATGCTAGTTTCATTGCTCTTTTTTTTACTATTGTTTTAAACATATTTTGAAATTATTTAAAAAATAAATATTAATTTTCAAACTCTTTGAAAGGATGGAAGTTAAGATAATACTTCCAAACTTATTTTATGAGGCCAGCATTATCTTGATACCAAAGCCAGATAAGAATACTACAAGAAAAGAAAATTTTAGGGGAATATCCCTGATGAATACAAATTAAACAATCCTCAAAAAAAAAAAACCAGCAAATTGAATTCAACAACACACACAAAAAATTTTTCATTATGATCAAATGATATTTATTCTCAGGTGCAAAATGGTTCAGCATATATAAATCAATAACTGTGAGACACTACATTTATAAAATTAAGGGTAAAAAATATGACCATCTTAGCACGTACGTAAAAGGGCATTTGACAATATTTGACATCATTTTGTGATAAAAGTCTGAACAGATTATGTATAAAGAGAATGTATCTCAACACTGTAAAGATCAGACATAACAAGCACTCATATTCTCAGTGGTAAAATGTTTCTTTCTCTAAGATCAAAAGCAAGACAAAGATACCTATTCTTGCCATTTCCATTCAGCTTAGTACAGGAAGTCCTAGTCAGAGCACTTAGGCAAGTAAAAAAATAAAAGTCATACTAATAGGAAAGGTGGAAGTAAAATTTTTCTTTGATGAACACAGGATTTTATATGTAGGATAAAAAACCCTAAAGACTCCATCAAAAAACTTTTAAAACTGGTAAACATACAGATAGAACTCTTAGAAGAAAAGGTACAGGAAAAGTTTTTTAATATTGATTTTGACAATGATTTTTTAAAAATTTTATGTGACACCAAAATCACCAGCAAAAGCAAAAATAAACAAGTAGAATTACATTAAGCTGAAAAGCATTAACAGGGCACCAGAAATAATCAACAAAATGAGAAGGTAGCTTATGGAACAAAAGAAAATGTTTGCAAATCATAAGAATATAAGAGATTAATATCAAAATATGTAAATTACACATAAGAATTAATTACAAAAAACAAATAAACAAACCAAAAACCCCCAAATAAACTGATTAAAAAATAAACAAAGGACCTGAACAAACCTTTTCTGAGGAAGACATACAAATGAAAAACAGAACAGAAGAGATAGTCAATATTATTAATCATCTTGGAAATATAAATCAAAACCACATTAAGATATCAATTTAGCCATGTACAGTGGCTCATTCCTATAATCCCAGCAGTTTAGGAGGCTGAGGCAGGAGGATCGCAAGTTCAAAGTCAGCCTCAGCAAGAGCAAGACACTAAGCAACTCAGTGAGACTGTCTCTAAATAAAATACAACATAGGGCTGGAGATGTGCCTCAGTGGTTGAGTGCCCTGTGTTCAATCCCCGGCACCTCCCTAAAATAAGATATCAATTCATAATTGTTAGTATTGCTATTATCAAAAAGTTAAAGGATAATAAATGTTGGCAAGGATGTGGATGAAAGGGAACCTGGCACACTGCTAGTGGGAACATAAATTGATAACAGCTGGCAAAGTATGGAAGTTCAACATAAGAGTAAAAATGGATACCATTTGATACATTAATCCACTTTGATGTGTTCATCCAAAGAAAACTAAATCAGTATCCCAAAGAACCTTCTGCCCTCCATTGTTCAATGCAACATTCTTCACCATAGTCAAGATGTGTAAAAAATATATCTGGTAATGGCTGAGTGGATAAAGACATTTTAGTGAATTTATATTTGTATCTATTTTTATATGTGTATAAATACTCTATCATCCATCTGTGTATATAAACACAATGTGTATACACATATTATATACTTAACTAAGAGGGATAGTTGACTATTTGAGACAACATGGATAAACCTAGAAAACATTATAATAAGTAAAATATGCCAGAGATTGAAAACCAAATTATTCATGTTCTTACTTATATAAGAAATTGAAAAGAAGTTGAACATATTAAAGCAAGGAAGACAATGGTATTTACAAATTGCTAGAGGATGGGGAGAAAAGTTTTTGGTCAAAGGATAAAAACTTTCCATTGTAAGATTAATAAGTTCTAGAGACTTAATTACGGAATGTTAAATATAATTAATAACAATATATTGTGCACTTACAATGTAGCTGGTAAAGTAGTGTATATATTAGTTTGGTGAGTTAATCATTTCACAATGCATACATATATCAAAACATCAACTTATGGGGCTGGAGTTGTTGCTCAGCAGTAGAGCACTTGCCTTGTATGTGTGAGGAACCGAGTTCAATTCCCAGCACAACATATAAATAAGCAAATAAAATAAAGGTCCTTCAATGTCGGACCGCCCTCCAACAGAGGTTGAGGAGAATCACTAGACCAGCTAGTGAGTGTCTCTGGGCTGAGCGAGAGGGTAAGTGTCGCGACCCGGCCCACCACCCAGCCTGGCAAAAATCACACCAAGTTGGGAGTTGAGTCAGCCGAGATGGCGCAGCAACTCAGTTTATTGTGGAGGGAGAGGACTTATATAGAGAGAGGAGAAGGTGGGGGCAAAGGCAGGGGCCAGTCAGAGATCGGAGAGTCCCCCAGGTTGGGGTAGCCTAGGCACCCCAGTTATAGAAACAGAGCCCTGTTACCCCAGTTACAGAAACAATACCCCACTAGGTATGTGTGCCCCGTTGCTGGGGAGTTATTCTTTGTGTTTGTGGAAGCCATATCTTGGGGCCGTTCAGGCACATATATGGAAGCCATTTCTCAAGCTCTAACTGTCACGTACATGGAGAATCACAAAATCAGAATCACAAGACTGGGGATTTCTTTCCCCAGCGATTGCACTTCCGTGGTCAGCAGAGGTCCCAACACTTCAACAACTAAAAAATATATATTTAAAAAAAACATCAACTTACGCACCTAAAATACATATAATTTTAATTCACCAATCATACCTAAACTGGCAATTTTTATTTTAAAGTTCTGACTTTTTCAATGGGAAAGAAATTAAGAATAAGCAGAATTGAATATCTCCAAAGTTTGCCACGGTTAGTTTTGATTTAGGCATCCCAGCACACAAGACTAGTCTGTCTTTAATCTTTCTGATCACCTCCTTCAGTGTATTTCCTTGGCACTGACTGATGATAAATTGCTATCATTGTTCCTTTTGTTATTTATAAATGGAATTAGATTGAGCTGTTTTTCCCAGTGGAAACCTTAATTGCAATGCAGTTTCCTTTTCTCCAAAAATGACCTGAAGGCTCTCTTTTTTTTTCTTAATTGAAGACTTCAAGAAGCCTGGTTTCATCTACAGTTATTGAAGCTGTGTGCTCAGATGTCTGTGGCTATTAGATCATAAAACAATCATCTGTTGTTTATCATGCAGTAAATCTTCATTCAGTACATATAAAAGACACTTTTACAATAATATGGATTTTTCCTATTCTATTCATTCACCAAATGTAATGAAAATTCATCACTATCTTATAATATCTGGGGAACACATTTCAATTTTTTTTAAAAAATAAACCAAATGCAGACTAAGAATATAATACCAACTTTCATTTATGCCAAATCTTTCTTTTATCTTCCATAAAATTAAATCAGATTAGAATTGATACTTGTGTTGATCAATTGAACTTTTATGCAATATGTTTCAAAGATACCTAGAGAAGGCAAAATGGAGTGGAGAAAATAAGCATTACATTTAATGAGAGAATTGGTCAAAAAAATTTGGAGACTGGGTTAATAAAGATAGAAAAAAAAATTTGTATTATATATAATCATATGTTAAACTGTACATATAACAAATTATAACATTTGTAGCATTTAATATCATGTAAACCAAGTACTTATATTAATCATGACAAAAATTCTGTAGGATATTATTTTTCTCATCTCCATCATTTCTCCTAAAACTCTGCTATCTCTATATTTTTTCAGAGATTTGATGATAATAGTTTGGATTTGGAATGTCCTCCTAAAGTCCCTTTGTTAAAGTCTTATTCCTCAGGTGGGCACTACTGGCAGGTGGTGGAACCTTTGGGATGTAGGACCTTGTGTGAGATCTTTAAGTCACTGAGGGATGGTGGAGTCGATGACCATTTGCCTGCCTCTTTTTCACTTCTTGGGCATGAGGTAAGTAGTTTCTCCATTGTGTACTCCTTCTATAACATGCCCCTAAAGACCTAAATCAATGATGCCATCTGATATGGACTGAACATTTTAAAACCTGAGCCAACTGTTTCTCTTTATAAGATAATTATCTCAGGTATTTGTAATAGTGACTAAAAGCTGAATAATACGGATATATAAATCAAAAGTACCAATAATTTTAAATTGAAGTTTAACTGTCCTTCGAGCCAAAGTGCATGTGGCATCACTTAAAATGTCTTACTCTAAGCTAAGATCAAACATATTTAATCTCCCCTTGTGCTTGCATGTCCTTAATTACCCTGCCTATGCCCATTCAGCAGCTTATAAACTTAGGAATCCTGTTTCCTCCTTGCCAGTCACCCACCCAATTATCTACCCATTGTTGTTAACTTTCCCATTATTACATTTAGCATTTTTCATCTTCTAGCCATTTCCCTTTTCCCTGGCTTTTTAATTCTCATCACTATTTCTGCCTAAATATCCAGATTTAGCTTCTAATTTGTACTTCTTGCTTTTTTTTAAATGAATGTTCAATCACCCTCCAGTATAATATTCTCAAAAGTAAATGTTCTTTAAATATTTCAATAGAAGTTCATCATTGTGCTTTTAAAATACTTATTTAAAATGTAAATCCTTTTATCATGTGACCAGTGTCTACTTTATATGCCTTACTTCTTATCATTTATCTTTACCTCTACCTTTTTTCTTTCTATTCATTATAGCAGAATGTGCTATTCTATCTTATGACTCCCTGACATTACAAATGGTCTTTCCTTTACCTACAGGACACCTTTTTCCTTCAATGAACTGACTTGTGCCATCTTTCAAAGCACAGTGTAAACACTACCCATTTATAAGGACTCACTTTGACCCAGTCTGATGGTAGATCTTCTTTTTTCTTTTCTTAACACACAAAACAGTCTTAACTTTTATCATTCTGTGCACATCATACTTCCCTACAGTCATTGACACATTTATCTATCTTTCTCATTGGGATATAATGCTCTTCACATCAGAATCTGTCTTTAACTCTCTGTATCTATCTAGAGTAACGTAGTGCCTTACAGATAATAAGGATTTTAAAATATTGGCTACAGATTATAGATTGTTTGTTCTACTTTTTACAGTTAAAATTAAAGAGAGAAAAACAAATGACAACAACAAAATAAATAAACAACAACAACAACAAAAAACTGAATCTCAGAGAAAGTAATAAGTTGACCAAAGACATACTGAAAATGAATCAAAGAGCCTGCTTTCAACCAAATTTTATCTGTGATGATTCCATAAAATTATTACCTATATATTTTTATGAAATATTAAATGATATGTCCAATTAAATGAAATTCTCCATGCACATATAGATTTAACTATTAAAAGTCATAATATTTAGCTATTGTTATTTTTATACTGAGAAAATTTACATTCATCTGTATGTGGCATGATTCGGGGTTCATTTATTGCTAGTCATTTAATACAAACATAATAAAATTCAGATATCCTTTAAATCATTTTGCTTTTGACTTGTTTATCTTATTGGACTTAGTTTTGCAAGAAAAATTAGGACTCTCTATGCATGTTTTCTTGGATACATGATGATGTAGTTGACATTGATATTCTAGGTTTATGCTGCTTGTATAGAAATATGATGTTGGGAGAAGTCAGTTACTTTTGTAAAATTAATAATAATGATTATTAAACCTTTCTTTGCAGTCATCGTATTAAAAACAGTTCTATAAACTCTTTGCTCGAATGGTTTGTCTCCTTTATAAACATAAATGTTCTGTAAAACAAAATATAATTGTCTTTTATTTATTGATTTCTGCAATCAAAATCAGAAAACAAAGTCCCATTGTCATAATTTTTAGTTGTCTTTTTTCTGTCAAAAATACTGGCCTTACAAACCCTCTTTTAATACACTCTTTTAACAATCATATGAGACAATACAGTTTTTATTTTAAATAATATTTTTATTGCTGTCAGTCCTATGAATATTGCATCTTTACTCATTTAGAAATGTTTTAAAACCATACTCTGATTTACTATGTGGTGATGCTGGCTTAAATATATTCATTTAGTGCAATTTTTCTTTCAGTAAAGATTTAACACTGTTATGTGTGAGTAGTAAATATTCTCTAATTTCATTAATTTTTAAAATATACCATCAGTATTGTTTTGATCAACAGATAAGAAAACAGATAAACCATTTTCTGAGGTATTTTAGAATATTTTATGGAATAAAGTAGATATATTTTTATCATTGGATGGATTTAGAAACAGGAAATAATTTTATAGAGAAATATTAATCATATATAAAATACTAACTATAAAACATAATTTAAAGGGGTTTAGCCAACAAAATTTTTCTGTACAACAATTTCAAAGCTAAGTCTGAATCTGTTTGAACATATTTTAGAAAAGTACTAGCTTAGTATTATGTTTATCAACTCTGAGTGATTAAAATATCGACTGCTTGGTGAGTGTACAAAATAAGCTTTCTCAAGAGATTATATCTGCAAAAGAGGAAGGGAAATGTGTTAAAAATATAAGAACTGAACTTCACTTCAGAACACTGAGTGAGAGAATTGTGGGTAGGAGGCAATCTAAACAAATAAAAATGGCACCAGAACATTCTTGACTCTTCCATTTTTTTCTTACAGTTAGACAAAAACATATTAATTTTATCCAGCAGAACTTGAATAGAATTTTGTGTGCTTGCATAATTGAGTATCACTATTGAGCAATTGGGACCCATTCCACAGTGAATCCTTCAGAAAACAACTGGTATAAATGCTTCACTAGAGAACTTGTTCCATCTGCAGTATTGGTCATTCATATTGGTCACTTATATCTTGAGTTTCACACCCAGGATTTTTAGACATGTAATCCCACTGCCTACAGTCTAGAGTCAGCTCCCACTCTGCAGAGATACATGAATTCATGGAGAGAGAGATTCTAATTTCTGCATTTAAATAAGGTAGAAATCCCATTCTCCATCTCCAAACTTCTGAATTTTGATGGACAGCCTAAGGTGAGTAGATGGATTTATCCCAAAGGTCAAAGTGGGTGCGTTCATTTTGCCATCCTGAATATACAACCTAGCTCTTTGCTTTGGTTCTCGGATGGTGGAAGTGAGGAAAAGGAAGCACAGGAATGACTTTAGAGTTTCACAAATCCAGCCTCATGTTAGTCATTGTGCCATATCTGATGGCAGGGGGTATAGCTTGCTGGATGGAATCCACATCACCAAATAAACTTATAAATTTTATAAAAGAAACAAAGAAAATTTATTAAAAAAAAAAGATTGTAGGAAATAGATACAAATCAGCTAAATGATTATCAAAGTATTTATGCATGCCATTTTTTCCCAAGTAGAGCAATCTCACTAACTACTATAAGGAAGAAAAACCCACATCCTTTTTTTTTCTGTATCTAGTTCATTGTAAAGGATCTCTTGGACATTATGACAACTAATAAATTTTCCACTTCGAAAAAGAAAGAATTTTATAATAGTTAATCTAATAAAAGGGCCCGAAATACAAAGGGTATACACTGCCCAGATTTATACTTACCCTTTCTACATGTTGCAGCATGGCAAAAAAATCTGGGTTATTACAAACTCAGGTGCTCTGCCATCTAAATGTGACCTGAGAGAAGCCACATCAGCAAGACAAAAGGGACAAAGAGCCTAAAGGAGTCTGTGGGAGTTTTCAGGAGTCTGACTTAGATGTTTTACCATCACTTCTGCTCATATTTTTACAGGAGAGGACCTAAACCAGGGCAACTCTAACGGAAAAAGACTGGCAAACATGGCTAAACTGGATACCTATGTACTTAACTACCCTAGATGAATTAAAATATGGCCTATAGTATTTTATTGCATCTGTCTAAGTAGAAAACGTGTCAGTCCGTTGTCTATAGCAGTCTGAAAATACTGCTGATCAGAAAAAAAATTAAATCCCAGCTCTGGGAATAGAGTAAATACCTTCACAAACACCATGCTTATATTTACTAATTCATTAGAATATATAATGCACAACTGTATTCCTTGGCAAATATTTCCTTGAAGGCCACACCCCCAATGACCCACTTCTTCAATGAATTACGTCCTTTTTTCTTAAGTGTTTTTCTTAAGTGTTTTATCACTGTGTTGAATCCAAGAAATTAAACTTCACATAAAAAAGTATTCATTCTTATTAAATATTAGTACTCACTTTACTGACAGTAGAGTGTGACAGTAGACAAATATAACACTACATCAAACCCCCTAAATTAAGAGGGAATGCATAACTAACATTTATGTCTAAGATGGTGAATGCAAGCATATCATATTAGTTTGTTTTCTCTTGAGTTTTCTTAGTTTTGTGTTCACATATCATGGATACTGGAGAACTGAATAATAGTGATTAACACCTTGGGTTAATTTTTTTTTGCTATATCCTTGAATGCTTCTCTGTTAATGGCATCAACTTTTCAAAGGAGCAATGACTACATATATTTGTAATGTACAGAATTAAATATTTGCTATAGTAAAATGTCATTGTGTGGTATGTCATTAATAATTAGTGTACAATTTTCCCTGTAATTTCATGTCAGATTAAATCTGACACCATATATGTTGGGCCCACAAGCTGGAAAGCAGCCTGTGTTGATTATGTGAGGAAGTCTTAGGGCCCAGCACACCGGGTGTGGATATTTGTGGTTTGGAACACCCACCATGACCAAGCCCAATCACCATGGTAACTTACCTGGCCACCCTCAGGTACACAGCATGTTCCATTCCTTCTGCTTTTTTGGTCCATTGGTTGCTGCTCAAGGGTGTTGCTAGCTCATTGGATTATTACAACCCTCAGCTAAATGTGCCCAGTAACCGACTATGCATAAAAGGCTTGCCTATGCAATAATAAAGTGGATTGAGTTCTCTGAAATTGGTCTCTGAAGATCTCTCTTGGACTCTGTCACCACAACCTCCTCAGCTGCTTGGTGGGCTTCAGCTGGACTGAGTGAGCCCACACATATATAAAACTATATATATAAAACATTTAAAACTGAAAACTATATTTGAATAAATTTATGATTTTAAATTATAACCAGAATAATGTCTTTAAATTATTTTATATAATATTTTTGAATATTTTCTCACATATTATATTATAGATTATTAAAATGTAGACAAAATGATAGTACATAAGGATAAAAGAGGTGATATGGACTTTGTTTTAAACACTGAACAGAAAAAAAATTCTGTGATCTATTTAAGGAAAAAAATGGGTGATGATTTAGAACAAATTATGTCAGTGTGTTCAATATGCAGATGAGTATGATTAGAATGCATGACTCATGAATGCTTGAGACTTTCCATCTATAATTATAGCTCAAAAAATCCATTATCTGCTCTAGTTTCTAACCTGTTATGCTGTGTATCTTTTTCACAAATACCAAAAGAGCACATGTTTCACTTTCATTTGGTACTTTACTCCTAATTTATAAAACATGCTATTTCTTCTGATTTTCAACAACAAATCAATGACATTCAGCTATAAGTCTCTCAAAAAAATGAGTTTTGTTTATATGACTTCCTGATGAAACATTCAAGGTTTGTCTTATAGCATGTAATTTACATTATGAAAATGTAAGATGATATGTTTGCAAAACATATTATATACACTCTTCCATAAATATCATTAAAAATAAATTTAGCACCTTTATAATTCTCTACTAGGTTTCTTCTCTTAACATAAAATTCTTAAAATGCACCTGCAAAATAAAATAATTCATTATAAAATATATACTTTAACTTTTAACTATGGACTTAGTTACCAAGTAAAAATCATTTAAAGACAATACAAATATCTAACCTAGGTTGTGAATACTTGTGTGGCAGTAATATTTTAGAAAGCAATTGAAATGCACCTCCATCCATTAGTCTATTATAAATACCAAAATAAATGGTCACTATTTTATTTTTTAAAAAAATTTGTAAGTGATATTTGCAATTCTCATTTAATGAATATAACTGATAAAATGTAGTCTCTTTTTAATGAAAAGACAAAACTACATGAGTGGGGTGCTAACTAGTAAATTCTCACACTCTTTTCTCAAATAAAAATGTTACTAATGGAAAGGCAAACAGTGATAACTACTACACTCTAAGGGTCGAGGCATATTTTTATCCTATAACTATGTGTGAAATATTTTAATATAAATAAGTAAATAAATACAACTTTATGTATTTCTTAATTTGCAAAACTTTAGTCATTATTAAGAATATCTAAGATAACTGCCATAAGATGTCACATTTAATAAAAATACAAGCCTATCAAAACCCCAAAAATGAATAAGAAAATCCACTAAGTTATCAGAGTAATCCTAACCTATTTTAGCAGAGATTAATGGTTTCTATTATTTTATCTTGCTCAAATACACATATTTTCATTGTTTTCTATTTTCATTTTCCCTTCATCAAAATTGATATTCAGAATAGTTGTCTCCTGTTTTCTTGTCTTTTTTTCTCTTTGCTTTATTCTTTATTTTGATCTAATGCCTTCTAGAAGTACAAATAATAAAAATGGAATTCAAAGTTTGTTTGTTTGTTTTTGCCAATGTGATATTCTGTGGTTTATATAGTAGTGAGGAAATTACTTTTACACACACACACACACACACACACACAGAGTTTATATTCTTGTGTGTCTCTTTATTTTACTCATAGACCCTCATAGATTGTCTTATGTATCATTTATATATCATACACATATATTGTATAAATACATATGTGTTTTAATGACATAATGATATAATATTAAAGTTACAATGATATAATAATATGTGTTATAATAATGTCATAATATAATCCTTTTTTTTTTTTATACTGGGGATTGATCTCAGGGGCACCCAATCACTGAGCCACATCCCCAGCCCTATTTTGTATTTTATTTAGAGACAGGGTCTTACTGAGTTGCTCAGTGCCTTGCCATTGTTGAGGCTGGCTTTGAACTCACAATCCTTCTGCTTCAGCCTCCTGAGCCATTGGGATGACAGGAATGTGCCACATGCCTGTCAGGATATAATCCTTTTAATAATCATATATGTTTGTTCTTTTCTCAGCAAAGGTGTCTGATGCTAACGCTACTTCAAAATAATTATACTCCTTTTATCTCTTCTTTTTGTTATCTCCACTTCGCTTTTTATTCAAGGTACTTTGTCCAAGTACTGTCACATAACAAAAAATAATTGCTACAGGTTAAGATGATAGAGTAAAAATTTATCTAAAACACTTTTGCTGTTATTGGCCCTGTGTTAGCATTAACAATGCTATATCTTTGAGGAAAAGTCCTTCAGGATTTCAAAAGTTCCATTTTTGATGATGAGTTTGTAAGTTGGGAAGTATAGAACCCATATGGTAGCACCCAAAATAAGGGATAAAAGTGATACTGTCTTTTATGTTATGTGAATGTGGCATTAATTATCAACTTACTCTAGTCTCTGTCCCTGCTCTTGTCTCTGGCCTCTAATGTCATTAACACTGACATGTGTTTCCTAATAGTGGATCAGACATTATTACATGCCTTCAATTCTTTGGACTTAATATAAAATTTAAGTGTGTTTTATTGATGAACATTAATATACCAGTTTGTTTTACTCATGGATTAATTGTAATGCTTTATATTATGATTACAATGGCTTTATCTTTAACATTATAAATTTTGATTAAATTTTATAAAAGTTAGCCTACTGAGAATAAGAATCAGCCTTTGTAACACTAAGACCATGATGAGCCAACATCATTGAAAAAGAGGACTGAACATCTGTGTTATTTTCAGGGCAGATGGAAGGACTCTTACAACTGGATTAGGAGGGTAAACAGACACAACAGCGCATACTGGACAATCAGCAGAAAAGAATTTATGACAGGACTTGGTGGAACAGAGCCTGTAAAACCACATATGGAGATGGGAACTCACAAATCCAGGATCAGGCACATGAGAACTTCTAACTCAATCAAAATATTTTTCATTTCCCCCAAAAACAATGATGTTACATTGAAAAAACTGGCTGCTGGGTTAGCTTGAGTATAGCACAGGTGCAAATACACATTTATTTCTATTTTTTTCCTTGATTGTTCTAAGAAACTGATTTAGGTTATATTTCCTGACTCAGAATTTACCATGAAATGTCCTGTGGGGAAACATAAGGGGACATTTTAATAACAGATGCTTTAATTAACTACAGTATAGTGCTAATTGTGAAGATCTTGTTTATAACCAAGGTCTTTACAGTTCAAGTGTGTTAGATCGTGGTAAAAAAATTAAACAGCAAAAACAAAAGTCCCCTGCTAGCATTCAGGTACTTTGGTTTGATAAGTAGAATGCCAATCATTTTCTTGACTTCTATGAATATTATAGTAAAACTGCAGAAAACATGAAACAAAAGATCCTTGACATGTTATTCAAGTTCAAACTAGACTCTTTTTTTGCTCATTTATCTGAATGATTCATGAGAATACTAATGTAAATTTTATCAAAATTTATTTAACCTACCTTACTAAATCAAATGAAAGCATACTACATGCTAAATGCCCTACACTTTTTATACATAATACTACATTGTATTATTATTTGCTGACTTGGGAGATGAAACTTTCTTAATAAAGTTTTGCTTAATTTTCAGTTTTCTTAAAACATGTAGACACACTTAATGGCACTACAACTCACAGAAGTGGAAAATGATAACTTCCTTAGACATATCATATAACAAATGCTCATTACTATAAACAGCTAAGTAGAAAATTTTTAAATGTTGGTGTGCAAATAAGTCCTATTCTCAAAGTGTAGGAAAATAGGATGTCCTCATATAATTTGAGGATACATTGAGGATGGCAATGAGGAAATGCAAACACAAATCTATGTGTTATGTAAAACTACTTAAAATGGTTTGATGTTATTTAAAGAAGATATAAGAAGACCAGAAAATGCTGAAATGACTGAACATGAGTTGTTCACTGTTACATGAATGTTGTGGCAGAAATTTCACAGTTAAACAAATAACTAAGATTTTGAAAATAAGACTGTTCAAGAAAGGGTGGGAGGCACAGGGCATCAGATAAATGATAGCCAATTTAAAGAAAAATTTTCTCATGTTCTAACTAAAAGTAACTTGCAATAAATTAAACTTCAATTTCACAAGTTCAAAATTGTCTTAATTCATTAAAATTATGGTTTTTTATTTATAAATATTTAATTCATCATGATATCATTGTACCTAAGGACATTTAAAATTATAGATGTTTCAGACATGGGCACGAGTAGTCCTTAGTCACAAAGAAGCTGATGGACAAATATCTGATTTACCAGAACCAGCTTTTAGAAAAAGTGTGTGTGGGGAGTACTTTTGTAGAGCTAGGATATAATTTCTGGAGGTCCAAAAACTTGTATTTTCTGGTAAGCACAATTCTGTTTTATTCTCAAATGCTTTTATTGAGAGAATATTCAGTTTAACGTCAACTCATTGAATTGGACAGGAGAGAGAATGACATGGAATATTCAGTGTCTCCAATTCCTTTCCTAAGGAGGGGCAAATGGTGCCTCAAGCAGGTGACTCTAAGCCATTAGTCAAAAAATGTCCTCTAATTGCCCTAATTCAGACTATGAACCAGTGTCCAGCTATCTCATTTCTGGATATGTATCCAAAGAAAATTAAGTCAGTATCCTGAAGAGCTATCTCCACTTATGTGTTCATTGTAAAGAAGTGTCAACAATGGTTGAGATATGGAAACAAGCTAAATTTCCATTAATAGATAAATGTATAAATAAATCTGATATGTAAAAAAGAAGGCGATTCTTTCAATTGTGACAACATGAAGGAATCTGGAGAAAATTAATATAAGAGAAATAAGTCAGGGAAAGAAAGAAAAATGCTCATGATCTCATTTACATGTAGAATCTAAACAAGTTGAAATCATAGTAGAGATTAGCATGGTGATTACCAGAGAGTGGGTAAAGTGAAGGAATTGGGGAGTTAGAAGATGTTAGTCAAAGGATGTATTAGGGTTCTCTAGAGGAGGATTAACAGGAAGTATAATTATAAAAGGGCGACTTACTAGGTTGACTTACACTACCAGAAGCTGGATAGTCCACAATGGCCGTTTGCAGCCTGAGAGCTGGAGGAACGTGAAGCTGAGCAGTCCAAGAGCCTGAAGCCCCAGAGCAAGAGGTACCAAGGGAGCCACCCTAGTCTGAGACAGAAGGCTTGTGAAGTGAGAGTCCGCTATCCACAGAGGATTTCAACAGTAATCAAGAACCTGTTCAAGAAAGATTAAACTTGCATCTGCTGCAGCTTTCTCTCCTTCCAAATTTTATTCCATCCAAGCCATCATCCTATTGGTCAGTGCTGCCTATGATTTGAGAGGGTCTCCATTTCAATTGGTTATGCCACATGCCAATCATTCCTAGACACACCCTCATAGAAATGCCCATAAATAAGTCTCTTAACCATCATCATCATTTTTTTTAACATTTTATTGTTTTGTTGTAGTTGGACACAATACCTATTTTTTTATTCATTTATTTTTATGTGGTGCTGAGGATGGAAGCCAGGGCCTCACCCATGCTAGGCAAGCAGTTTACCACTGAGCCACAACCCCAGCCTCTCATCATCATCCCTTAATTCAATCAAGTTCACAACTCAAACTAACCATTAAAAGGGTAAAAACTTTCAGCTAGATAAAAGGAATAATTTCTTGTCATCTAGTATAGAGCATAATACAAAGATGTTCAACATTTTCTCATATAGACTGTAGATATTGGTTATTACATTACATTACAGAGCCTTAGTAAAAACATAGCATAGTACTAGCATAAAAACAGATATAAAGACTACTGAAAAAGAATAGAGCACAGAGTCAAACCCATATAGCTAAAGTGTCTGATTCTTGACCCAGATGCCAGAATGATATGTTGAACAATAGATAGGCTTTTTAACAAATAGTGTTGGGAAAATTTTGACCCCAACGTGTACAATAATGAAACTAGATTTCTATTACTCATCCAGAACATAAGTCAGTTCAGAATAGATCAAACATCTAGGCATAAGACCAGAAACTTTGCAACTGTTGAAGAAGAAATTGTAAGAGAAACTCTTCAACATCTATGCAGAGTCAACAAGCTTCTGAATAGAACTCCTATAGGTCAGGAAATAATACCAAAAATTGACAAATGACATGGCATCAAATTAAAAATATTCTTTACATCCAAAGAAACAATTAATTGTGTGAAATGACAGCCTACAGAATGGGAGGAAATATTTAGTAATTACTTCTCTGACACGTGATTAATACCTAGAATAAATAAAAAATTCAACTTAAAAATATGCATCCATTTTTATTGCTGCATTAATCACAATTACAAAGATATGTAATTAATCGAGACAAAATGTAATATATGTTATATATTATATATATGTATTACATATATCATGTACATTACACATATATGTATTATATATATATGTATATAGAAAGGAAATATATATGTATTATATATATATATATATATATATACACACACATACATTATAAATGTATATATATATCCATTTATATATATATATGTGTGTGTGTGTGTATATACACACACACACACACACACAACCAAAAGGTATTACACTAAGTAAAATAGGACAAGCACATATACATAAGGACAAATTCTGCATATATTCTCTCATTTGTGGAATTTAAAAAAGTCAATTACATGTAAGTTAAGAATGTAATTAGTGGAGACTACTAGAGTATAATAAATGGAGTGAGGAGATGGGACAGTGATAGGATAGATAATAGGTACCAAACCACAGTTGTAAGTGGAAGTAATTCTAGTGTTGTACAGCACAATAAGGAAACCATAGTCTTAAACAATTAATTATACACTTAAAAATTCTGCAGGAGAAGAGTTTGAAGGGTCCTAAGACAAAAATGTTGATACACTGAGGGGATGTAAATTGTAACTACACTCATTTGTTCATTACACATTATATACATGTGTTGAGTTATGATGTTGTACTCAATAAATTAATTGAAATATGCCAATTAATAATAAAAATTTAAAAAATTAGACTCATGCTTCATTTTGGATAAGGACGAATATCAATTTAAGGTAACTATAGTATTTCTGCCTGACACTCAAGATTAGGATTTCCAGCATTTTGGACTGATACTAGGAAATTAAGATGAATTTTCTAGTATAGGCAAATTGTGATTAGAACCTTGAACAATTTTATTGTGATGTTCTATTAATTGGTAATATATATCAGATATGCCCTATGTCCATATGTCCAATGTTTTCAGAAAACATTTCCCATGCTTTTGATCTGAAACCTTTTTCTTTTCACCATAATTAAATTTTTTACTGAGTGGTTTTAAGAGACCAGTTAGATTCCTCCTAGTTGTATTATTAAAGTGGCTCCAGAGAAATCATACAAACCCCAAGTAGAGAAGAAAAAGAAGAATTTGGAGTGTTAATGAAATAGTCTTTGGATGATGCATTTAAATATGGAATATCTCTGTTTGCAGACTGGCAAACTGTACTGATATAAAAATCAATATGACATTCAAATATTTAACAATTGTTATAATGTGAATATCAAAGTGCTAATGCTGATTCCACATGTCTCCTTCTGCACTAACCATTAACTATTGAGGAATGCAAATATTAACTATTTCAAAATTTTTATTTAAAGTAGACTAATTTAAGGATACAAGTGTTAGCACATCCAGAGAGAAAAATAATCCATGAAAATGAAGTAGTAATATGCATAACTAATTCTTATGCTGAATACTGAAATTTTTTTCTTATGAAAAACTGAGATATGAATATTTAAAAAAATAATTTTAAGCAAGAATGCAATCAGCCAGATATTGTCCCATGCCTTAGAAAATACTAGAGATTTGATAGAATTCAAATAACCTAAGAAACTTCTTGTCATTTTTGAAAAATATCATAAGAAAGAATAATCCAGTTAGATTTTCTGGAGAGTTTGACTTAAAATAATGGAAGCATTTTTGTTTTAGCCACACATAATTAATCACATATAAAAATTGAAGTGCAGTTCATTCTCTGCATAATCTAAACATTGAAGAGATTATGCTTACCTTAAAATCAAAAATAAAATTGTGGATAACAGGATCCTCATTCATTTCAGTGGATATGTATGACTGTTTGCATTTTTGTCTTTTGTAGTTTAATTAATGTTAAACTTAGAGAAATATGGGCACAAAACATTTTTATGCATATAAAATATATTTTATAAATATAAAAACCTTTGTTATACTATTAATGCTTTAGAATACTTGAAACATTAAAACACTCTTTATATCTTTCATTTAAATTTCATTTTGTGTTATTTTTTGTCAACAACGCCAAATAATGTTTTATATAATGGGCATAAATAAAGTAACACTGATACCAGATAATTATATTGCAATAAACTTCTTACCTCTTTGTTACTTTTTGCCATTGAATATGCCAACCCATTCTTCATCATGCTATTTTTGTGGTCATTTAGAACAAAAGGGTCAAATTGATACTATTGTCATTAAAAAGAATTATCTGATTAACTAATGGAAAAGAAGATATCATCTGCAATTAGTCTCATGGGAGTATATCCTAAATCATCAAAAGGAAGTTCCACCCAGTTTCCCCCCACTATAGCAACATCAAACTTCTTTATAATTTTCTTACTCTAACCAGTGGATCTCAATTGGTTAATATAAGATTGGTGTACTGAGATGGATTCAACCTCATCATTTTAGAAGCAAAATTATTTGAATATGTATTATTTTCATGATGAGTTATTCAATTTTCAACAGATTCATTGCAGAGAATTGGGATATATAATTGTGGGATATGACTGTGTAAGTCCTGAATTTAGAGAATCGGAGTTTTGGATAGGAATGCAGGTTCTATTCTTTATATGTTATAGTGTTGTCTGTAAGTACCCTGGTTCTTGCTTTATATGAATAATACTTATTTGAAGATCTATAAGACTCAGCATGTCATGCTGTTTCCCTTAAAAAGCTCAGGACTAGTTTACTTCAAAGCTATCAAAAACTGCAACAGTACTCTGAATTCTTCCAAAACAATCAAACAGAAAGAAATTGGTTTTTAATTTAACCAACTATTTAGTGTTTCTACAGGAACTGTAAAACGATAGAAGTTATGAGATTGTTTTGTAAAATCCAACAAAATGTTTCTCAGAGTAGAGATAACTTGCTGGTAGAAGCAAGTCTTGAAATTATAAATCTGACATTTTTGCTGGCCCCAGATGGGGGGCAGTATTTCTATGTGATTACATCACAAATTTTAGAACATGATAGACATGGTTTCATGGTTACAAGGACGAATCTTCTTCTCTTTGGCAGTCTGATCTGAACAAATCATTTAACCTCTGTGACTTTCAGTTTCCTTACTGCATAATGAAAAATATAATAGTACATTTTTTTCAGGATTCCATGAAAATTAAATGAAATGAATTTTTTTTTTATTCCTAGTCTGTGCTCAGCAGGTAGTGGAAGTGACCAGTAAATGAGAATTTTGTTATGATATGTATTAAAAATTGTAAATTTTATGTTCTCTATATGGAAAATTTACTCATTTTGTAGATATTAACTGTACAATAATATGGACAGAACAATTGTTGCCAAACAAACACCCAAGTATGTGAAGTGGCCTAGAGTATTGACCAATGAAAACTTATAGGCTTTAAAGATTTGGGTTGAAATTAATTCAATGCATAACTCTGGCCAAGCCATTTTATTTCTCAGGATTTTATTCTTCCCATTTGCATAATGAAGATAGCAGTATATAATCATGCTTCACTTAAAAACAGGAATATATTGTAAGAAATGTGCGGTGGTGTGAATATCACAGTGTTCTTATATAAAGAAAGATGGATACAATGTCACCAAGTGAGGCAATTTTATGGGACCACCAGAATGTATGCAGTCTATTCCCAATAGAAATATCCTGTGGCACCTATGGCTCAAGTTTATTGTGAATTTAGTCAAGATACTAATATAATGACAGCAGACGTGTTGTGTTATTGAGTACATTTTAGGTTTGCATGTTAGTTTATTTTTTTTCCAAAATCACTAAAAGTCAATGACAATGTTATTACACATAAGTGAATAAAAGGATGGTGCTTGTAAAGAAGTAAGGAACTTGCCTGAGGTCATCATGGATTTTAGCTCAAATTTGAATTCTGTCAGACTCCACAGTGTGTCTATGTACACCCTCCACTAACATTTCAGGCACAGTACTTGATACTTGATAAGCAGCTGCATTTGGTAAGCACTGGATAATTTTTATTAGCTTTCCACTTTTTCTAATTAAGTTCATGTCCAGGAAAGGAAATGACTCTCGCACTCATTGGAGCAGAATTGATCTCTCATTATTTTGAGAAAAGAACAACACAATAGACTATTTTTCTGTGGCTGGATAAACATTCTCTTCATCACTAGCTTTGTATACAAATGAAAATATATAAACTAAATGAGTGACTTTAAACACCTATTTTTTTTTTGCATGAAGACAAATACTTGTTTAATTTTACCTTTGCACCTTAAACGGTCTTTACACAGTCACTGTGTGCATATAAAGGGACTTTTCCACAGTAATAGTCAGGAGTAGATATTTATAAGAGTCTCTGGGGGGGTGGGGCAAGAAAATATAATAGCTCAACAATGTGGCTATAATAATTTTTCTGTCACAAATAAAATGTCATATAGTAGGAAGTACTTCACAGTCAACCTCCTTATTCTCAATACCTCACATATTAGAAAACCAAAAGTAAAGCAGAATATGAATAAGAATGAGATGCATTAAAAACTCATTCACAAAGAAATTCATTTTTATTTCTTTAATATATTTCTAGAAGCCAATATAAACAAATTTTCATGCTTTTTACTAACACACAGACAGCATCTTTTAAACCATAATAATATAGCAAAACTAACTAGTTTTTACATATTTAGTGGCACATAACCAAGTGTAGTAAATGAACAGACGGCATTGAAAAATAGGCAATTAGGAGCTATTTGACTCCAAACCTTCATTTAGATTTTATAGCTGCTCTGTGTTTGACCTGAAGAAGTCTTTGGATGGATGTTACTTTGAAAAAAGAAGTGTTGACTTCTTATTTTTTTATTTTTGTTTGGCTTTAAACATCACAAGTGATTCCCTCAAGTGAAGAGTGTAAAATTGCTGGACTCTCTAAGGATCCAAAGGAAATTACCTGTGGCATGAAGTGTGGTAGTAAAGCACTCTTTTTATCAAGATGTAATCCAAGAAGTCAGTGGGGATACACATGTTTTCACCATTGCTTTTAAAACATAAAACAAAATATTACAGTGACCAACTATTTATATGCAACTCTATAAAGAGACCAAAAGAATAGATTTTTCTAAGGTCTCTAGATTTCCAAAATGCTCTCGATATATAATGATATTCCACAATGCAATGATAAAGACTCCACTGAGATCATGGTATTTTAAAATGCTGATAATGAGTCACATTTGTCAAATTTTAGCTAAAATATAACTTTTGACATTTATAAGACTTTGCATTTGGACACTGTATTTTTAACTGAAATCAACTTTCTTCTATGACAACCCCAAGCAATTATCAATTTTATATCTATAGTTTCAGAGATTTATACTGCACTGTAGTATTGTCTCTACCAAGCTTAAATCTTCCCAAACATGCAAGTTTAGGAGGCATCGCAACTTATTTTTATATTTTAAAAAATAAACTTCAAAGAAATAACAGACTCTGCCTTAAAGTTTATTTAGTATGACTGATTATCAGAAACACAACTTCAATTGGATGACCTTCTGAGGCATTTATGGATTTCAAAATATGTCTAGTAGTACAAAGATGAGGATACAAACATCACCAATTCTAATTAACCATAATATTATGGAGTTTAGATTTTATATTAATCATTTATGTAGTACTAGACATGATTTTAAATCTTTTTTATGTTAACTTATTTTCCTCACTATGAGGTACACAGTATTATACTCTGCAGATTAAATACAATAAAACTAAAGCACCAGGATTTTAAGAAGTAAATCCACTGTTAAGTGAGTTCTTTTGATATTTGGACTGGTTTGACTCGTTTAGCCTACATCTCACTCATAGAGTGGGAAAAAAAAAATACTTGTCCTTGTAGTGCCACATGCAATTTTTAAAAGGCTAGAAATGACTCTGTTGAAAGGATTGCACTTTCTTCTCTTGTACTGAATGTAAGCAGAAGGCAAGGAAAATAGCTGGGTATTGCTTCCCTACCACTGACACAATGGGAGGTCATCAGATTATAAACTTAGTAACAGATAAGCTTAAAGAAGGAAATCATTTTGCTGAGCTGCAATTTAATGGAAATAGCTCAGAGCTGGTGGGGGGTTTAATCCTAGTGTTGTGTATGATTCATTGGTTCTAGCTTGGCATAGCCTAAATTAAAATAAAACCAACTGAAAATTGGTTGGCTTTATAATATAAATGATTCTGGCAATTTTAAATAAAGTCAGTTATAAAATACTCCAAAGGAAAAAAAGTTAGTCTGAGTTCCAATTTTCTTAATTTAGAACATCTCTCTCTCTCTCTCTCTCTCTCTCTCTCTCTCTCTCTCTCTCTCTCTCTCTCGATATATATATCTGTAAACTGGAAAACTCCCAGTTTTATAGTTAGTTTTTAAATATGTCCACATTTTTAAAAGTAAACTCATCAAACTGTGAATCTATTTATGTCCACCCTAAGTTCATTTTTACCTCTAACCTGTATTGTGCTGCATTTTCTCTCAATTAAACAGTGAATTTGAAATGAACAATGATAGCACAATGAAAGAGAATATTTCAATTCTTTTATTCTATAAGGCACTTAGGATATGTGTTTTGAATTCAAAATCATGAATTAAATTGTGAATTATAAATTGCAATGATTTGGGTTAATAAGAGGAAATGCTAGACCATATATAAAATGTACTTATTTCATGTTATTACTTAAAATCAGTTTCCATATAAATAAAGGGGTTATTAAGAAATATTCATTTTGTGAATCAAGCATGCCACACATAATATTGGGGTGGTGATTGCTATCCTGAATCTACTGTCACATAAGGGGGATGTTATTCCAAGTGATATGCAATTATTCTATGAAGAGATACTTAGCACCTGAACCAAAATTGAGGATTAAGGTTACTCAAGTGGGCATTTAGTCTTGTAGACATTTCATTGTTATTTTACCTCATCCACAGAGATAAGGATTCAGTCTGAGCTATAAACTGGTTACTTGCATTTTTTTGATGAATAAAATTGTCCTTCATTCAGAAGTAATACATTCAGTGCCATTATTATTCATTGTGATGGAATTCAATTACTTAGGTACCATTTTGTTAAACCTGTTAAGATTAATCTAGAACATTTATTAAATATTTTATATAGTTTACTTGCCAATGTTTCTTAGATATTAATGACACTCTCCAATATATGTCCATAACATCAGGGAGAATAGAAAAGTACATTCTATGAGAAATAACAGGTCTGCATGACTGGGTATGTGAGGACAATGGATGTGTCAAAATATTTCTTGCATCTCTCACTAAATTTCTACTAAGTTTGTTTTGGGTGAACATCAGAAATTTCCTCTAATATAATTTTTTCCCCAATGTCTAAGTTTCTAAGAACTTTGTTGTGTTTGTTTGTCTGTTTGTTTCAATTTCTCTGGGTGCCCTTAAGATCCAAATTCTCAGATATTCTTTTCTATTTACATCTTTATGCAGAGCTCCCCAAAGAAATCTTTAATTCATTCCATTTTCTATTTTTGACATCCACAATTAGATATCCTCTGCCTTACAAATTTAACGTAACATGGTGGTCATTGTTTATATCACTTTTCCTTACCTCTCCAAAACCATTTGGTTTGTCACTCTTCTTAGACCTTAACTCCATATCATGCTATGAGTAAACAATTCCACTTTTTAACTTCTTACTCAGTTTTATGCATTTTAGCATGGCAAGATATGTTTCTACAATATATATCTCCAACTACCCATCATTTGGGTATTTGTGCATGCATGTGAGTTTGTGTGTGTGTGTGCGTGCGTGTGAGCGTGCATGCAATATTGTCTCATGTACTCCCTTCTATAACAATCCTTTTCTATTCATCCTCCTTCCTCCTTCTTCTTAAACAATTATCATCTTTCTATGTATTCATTATTTTATTCTCAACTAAGCTTTAAACTTCACAAAATCAGGGATCATGTCCATTTTGTTCACTAATTTATTTCCCAGAACATTACACAGTACCTACCAAATATCATGTTTTCAATACGTGCTGGATAAACAATTAAACAAATGAGTGCTTTTTACTTCTTCCATGTTTCTAGCCTGCTCAAGTAAGACAAAATTCACCACAGTGCACTGCTGGAGCTATGACTATTTAAATTCACAATTGTTAAAATCTATCTTACTTTTGTGGGAATAAGAATATTTTACTTTAGAATACAATGTGATTATATAGTGAATCATATATCAGTGAAAGGCAAAGAGAACTAACATTTATTTTCAGCTTGTTATTTTTTAAAAGATCTATTATTCATTTTAATTTTCACTATAACCTTAAGAAAGAGCCACTGTTATCCCCTTATTACAAATGATAGAACTGAGACTGAGCATAAAAATAAAAAGCATCCCATGTTTTCTCTTCATCAATTTTGAAACAACATTTTCTATAAAGAGTGAAAAAGTACAAAAGTACAAAAGGGGAAGTGAAAATGGTAAAAAAAAAAAAGTAAAAAGAAAAAAAATCCTTCACCCAGAAAAGTTGATAAATATTTGGAACTTCCAAGTGAAAATTCACTTGAAGAAAAAGATGGATAGTTTAAATTGAGTACACAATTTTACTAGGACACTTTACTCCCTACACAATGCTTACTACTCCAGACTAAATTTCCAAGCTACTCATTTATAACTTGGTGAATTCTCTGCTCGCAAAATCAGGTCATTCATGCAGTGAGAGCCTGGAAAAGAAAAGAAGTGAGAAGATCTGTGCTTGTCACAGAGCACAGATAATCCAAATAATTATCCCCAGATTTTAAGAACTATATTGGGAAATAGGAATACTCTTTGAATGTGGGTTTAGTTATAAACCCCTCCCATGTTAATTTTTAAAAAGTGAACACTGGGACCAGGTGAAAAAAGGTTCTGAATTTAGAGAAAGATTTTTGAGCTCATAAGCATTTGAATAAAAATGCTACTAAATGATGATTTAACTGTTCTGTATTTCTAAAATAAAATGGTACTAGCACAGTTGTGTCATTCATTTCCATACAATTTCTAATGTTAGTACCTATTTGGAATATTATCCACTTTTCTCCATGTACAACATAAAAATTTATGATGGGTACCCTCTAAATGTGTATCTAAAAGATTGCATTACAATAAAGCATGACTTGTGATGAGAATAAACTTTGCATCTTCGTTTTTAATTACCTTTCTCTTGTAGATGAATTCAGGAAAATATCAAAGTAAAATGTATCCTACCACAGAAGAATACATTGGATGACTTGAATACTGTATTAAGCCCTCTACATATTAATAATCTGAGTTCCTCTGCTACAAATAACCATACTGGTCTGAGTATAGTCCTTTTTTAATACAGATGATTAATGAATTACACAATGTATATTCCCTTGCTCATTATACTATGATATAGTATTCTATAATACAGAATTATTTGTAGGCTTTGAAATACTCCTGTTGAGTTCTGAGAGATTCTTTTATGTATTTTCTATTGTCTTAGATGACAATTATGTTAATATATTCTAGGACACTAAATGATTCATAACTCTGCTATCTTAACATATTTTATTTTGGGTCATAAAATGTGGAGTGGTGTGAAATAAAACTAAGCAGGGTATTTCATATTATGAAAATGAAACTTTCTAGTAAAAATTTGGAGCTATAATCTTATGAATAATGTGCAATGTCAGCAAGTTTGCAAAGAAATAATATACAGAAAATATGTAGAAGGCACAATACACAGAAAAGACCAGAATGTTAAATATACTTGTTCATTTTATTTTGTAGTATGTGTACAACCTATGGTAGAAGTCAGTGATGGATTATGTAAAGATAACAATTCCCCATTGTAGAACAAGTATAGTCACATAATCAGTCACTGCCAATTCACAGTGAAACAGGATTCAGCATGCCATCTTCCAGATCATCCTCTCAGTGCTCTTTTTGATTCCTTTTTCAAATGCAGAAAATCTGACTAAAGCAGAATGGTTTATCATATATTTAGTACTTTTGGGAGAATACTGAAAGGCCACATCATATTTCATGTGTCAAATCAGTCATGACAATGGAGAAGATAGGAATTAAAACCATACCAACTTCTGATTACTTGGATGCCCTGGCAAGACACTAGAATTCCCAGTTACTAGATGAGTACAGATTCAGGGTAGCAAATATAAAGTAGGACTGAGATTGAAGGTTAAACCCTACCAAGTCAGTGAAGTTTCAAAAATACCTTGGAATTCCCATGAAGTGTTCACAAAAGTCTATATAGGGACAAGGTAATCAGTAGGTGACTGAAAAACCTCACCAGAAAAAGAAATAAATAAATTAATTAATGGAATCTAGAGTTTCTTATATCTTATCAAAATATTCAGCACAAAATAATTGTAAAGAGTATGTGGAGAAACCTGACAATGTGACAAAATAAGTCAATGTCAATAAACAAGTTTTAAAAAAGGAATAGAAAGCAAATAAAAAATATCATGCATCTTAGATATAGCAGACAACTAATTAAAAGTTGATATTTTTCAGTTCAAAGAAATAAAACATGTGTTTGTTTTGTTTTCGTTTTTTTGGTACTGGAGATTGTATCCAGTGGGGCTTAACCACTGACCAGTAGCCCCAACCCCTTTTCATATTTATTTAGAGACAGGTTCTCCCTGAGTTGCCCAGTAGGACTTTTGAACTCTGGATCCTCTTGCCTCAGCTCCCAGCCGCTGGGATTACAGGTGTGCACCACCATACCCGGCTAAAACAGGTTTTTGAAATTATTTAAAATAAAATAAAATAAAGCAGTGCTAGATTTCAGTCCATGATGACTAGGCCCAACATGTTTTGGGCATAAGGCAGCACAGTATATCACAGAAGAAACATATGGCAGAGAGAGAAAAGAAGGTCCTAGGGTCCGAATATCCCCTTTGAGGTCATGCCCTTCATGGACTAACTTCCTCACACTAAGAAGTTTCTCCTAAAGATTCATCCACCTCCCAAATAACACCACAGGCTAAAGGCTAAAACTTTAATACGTGGACCTTTATAGAACCTCAAGATCTAGTTAATAGTAAGTGCACAAACATGAAATAGTATGAGAGAAATGGAATCCACAAAAAATTAAAAATTCTAGAATTGACAATTATGATGATTGAGGTGAAAAAAATTCCTGTGATTCTCAGTACATCATGAATAAAGGAAGAGCCGGGTGTGGTGGGCTATGCCTGCAATCCCAGGAGTTTAGGAGGCTGAAACAGGAGGATGGTGAGTTCAAAGCCAGCCTCAGCAAAAGTGACTGAGACCCTGTCTCTAAATAAAATACAAAATAGGGCTGGCAGTGGCTCAATGATTGAGTGTCCCTGAGTTCAATGCCCGGTACCCACCTCCCCACTCCAAAAATACATGAAGGAAGAGGCAGTGAATGTGATGAGTTTTAACTAGAAATTATACTATCTAAATAACAGAGAGAAATATGATTAAAAGAAAAAGACAGCAATTGAGGGACAAAATAGAAGAGTTTAAAATACCTGTAACAAGAGCTCCAAAAAGGGAAGAATGTGTGAAGGTTGGGCTGGGGACATAGCTAAGTTGGTAGAGTGCTTGCCTTACATGTACAAGGCCCTGGATTCAATCCCCAGCACCACAAAAAAAAAAAAAAAAAAAAAAAAAAGAAAAGAAAGAAAGAAAATGTGAAGGTGGTAGAAAAGTTTTGAGGAAAAATTGATAATAATTTCCCAAACAGGTTAGAAATGAATAAAATCACATATTAGAATAAATTTAGCAGGAAATCAAAGATAAACTGAAAATATTCTGAGAAAAATTAAAGCAAACATACTAGGAGACCATAAAGCATACCAGGAAAATTCCATATACTCATCAGAAACCATGCAACACAAAAAAAATAGAATGATATTTTAAAGTTCTGTGAGAAAGACAGGAAAATAAGCAAAATAGTTTTTGTCTACTCAGGGTTATATATCCATGTAAAATACTCTTAAAGAAAGTAAAATAAGAGAAGAAGAATAGGGATAGGAAAAACAGTAGAATGAATCAGACATAATTTTTCTATATTCATGTATGAACACACCACCAGTGAAACTTCACATCATGTATAATCACAAGAATGGGATCCTATTTAGAATAAGTTATACTCCATATATGTATAATATACTCTACTGTCATGTATATTTTAAAAGGACAGTGTTGTAGTTGTGGCTCTGTGGCAGAGCGCTTGCCTCGCCCATGTGAGGCACTTAATTCGATCCTCAGCACCACATAAAAATAAACAAACAAAATAAAGATATCGTGATAAAGATATTGTGTATATGTATAACTAAAAATATTTTTTTTAAAAAAAGGACAAATAAAAATGGTAAAAGTGTTTCAGGAAAATAAAAACACAGATTTGATTGATTGAAGACCTGCACTGAAATGTTAATGAACATTTTCAAGTTGAAGGATTAAAACACCAAACAGAGGCATGAATATACAAGAAGAAGCATGCCAATAAAGCAAATTCATAAATGTATATAAATGATTATATATCTTATGACATCCTTTGGATATAATTGATTAAAATAAAATCATGAAAATATAATATGGAATTTATAATGCACATAGCAATGTAAAATGTCACAATAACACAGAGAATTATACTTCCATGTAGATATGAAAGTAGATATAAGGCATTATTATTCTACTCCTGGAATATCAGGATTTTTTAGGAGGCAAAATCTGAATGTTGGAACTACAAATGGTAAGTATGAAGAATGAAGTACAAGATGTAAGATACAAAAACCAAAATTTACATAGTACAATACTAACTTTGATTAATTAACTAATAATATATGCATTATTAATTAAGCCACTGAAAATATTAAAAAATATATGCTTAGCAAATACACACAAAAAGAAATCATAGATGAAACAATATTGAGTAGAAACTGTCATCCATGTTGGAGTAATTGGTACTCAACTTTTCCCATTTGCCTAAAAACTGAGCACTGGATAAAATTTGAAATCAGTTAAAATAGTTTTATTTAAACCTAAAGTTTTTCTTTTTGGATAAGAATTGTTTTTCTTTTCTTGCATATAAAATGAAAGAATTATTCTTGAAAAGTTACTCTCAAGTGCAAATATACAGATTTGCTATGTTAGAGTCATCTGAAGAATGTGTCTGTTTATCACTTTGGAATCCAGATTTCTGGTCTTCATACAGGTCTTACTCAATAACAACTTCTGGGGCTATAGTTGTAGCTCAGTAGTAGAGTGCTTGCTTAGCATCTATGAAGCCCTAGGTCAATCCTCAGCACCACATAAATATAAATAAAGGTATTGTGTCTATCTATAAATAAATAAATAATCAATCTTCTGGAGACCAAAGCATTTGAATGTGCAAACAGGAATCAAAGCTACAAATCTAAATGTACTTCATTCTTTCTTAAGGTTGCAATATTCTTACTCACTGAATAATTGTTTAAACTAATGTATATTTGATTTTATTTTCAACCATAGTATATCTTTGAGGATTTTTCTAGTACTTAAGAGCATGGCATTATAGCAACATTTAGAAAGGCTTGCTTATGAATTTAGATATTTAATGACCTTTTCAATGAAATGTTTCATCTTAATATCCCTTCACTATAATTGTCTCATTAAAGGAAGAATACTCCTAGAAGCTTATAGAAGTCCTGAATTTACAGGGTAACAAATACAAATGATAAATAGTAGCAATCAGAGAAATACTACAAAATAAATCTTCAGAAACCTACTAATTAGTAACACAGTTTTCCAAACCAAATAATGTAATTGCCAACATATACATATATAATTACAGGGCTAGTAATAATTGTGAAATTATGGACTACTGCATAATGAATTAGGGTCAAGAATGCTATGCATTAATCATTATTTTCCTTTTATTTTCCAAAACATTTAAGCTTATTTGCCAATAGGATACTACCTAAAAACCCATTATCTATTCTAAAAATTAATTTTCAATTAATCAGTATCTCCATGTCTCACCTTAGCCAATATGTATCTAGAAAACACTACTCACTGAGAATATTAATTCATGAAATTTGATTAGATGACACTTAATGGGCTCAAACTGACACTCACTTTGCCTCCTCTGGACATGGTAATTACACACTTGGCTTCTATAAATAAATACAACTAAATATGTCTTTTAAGACTGTCTCATATCACTGGAAACAAGGTCTAGACTATTGGTGACATCATGAAAGACCTGTGTAAGTGCTAAGGACACGACCCATTTAAGACTATTTGTTTCTTCCTCTCAACTTGGAAGCATCAAAAATGGTATGTAGGGTTACATTTTCTCAAATATAAAATTCGTAGCCTATTAATGAGTTTAAGCAATAAATTCTGTTTCAATGAGACAAAATAAGGAATTAGAAGAAAATTATATATGCTGAATTACTGTTGTTTTCAACTCTGTTGCTATTCATCTCCTCCTATCCATAATTCAAGTGAACCCACATAGTGAGAACACAGCATTGCTACTCACAACTGGTATACAAAGTGAACTCGACATCACATTAAAAAAGTTATATAGATTGCAAATTTCATTGTCATACAATATGAGGACACAGCATGCCTCTATGATTAACCCATGGTTCTCTGTCTATAAACCACTTCTTTCCCCCATCTATTTCTTGTAAAAGAGAAGGATTCCACAGATCTACAATCTCTTTTAAACATGATTTTTATTCAATAATTTCTCCAACAAGTTTTGGAGAAAAGTGGTTCCAGTGAAGATTCACACCTTAAATTTATTCTTATATTTTTCATGCACATACAAAACTACTACAGGAAGATATATTTTGCCATTTTAATTTTAGTAATGGATAATTTAATTTTCAAATAAGCACAACTAATGTTTGAAATATTTATGTCTGAAATTGTAGAAAAATCTGAGTGCAGTGGTTTGAGCCTATAGTTGTATCTACTTGGGAGACTGAGGCAGGAGGATCACTTGAGACCAGGAATTCAAGGTAAGCCTGGGCAGCATAGTAAGATTATTTCTGAAAACAAACAAGAAAAAAAAGAAAGAGAAAGAGAAATAAAATGTTTAATAACCAAATAACTTAAAAACTAGTCTTGTTTGTTGCAATTTTTATGATTTGGTAGCAATAAATTTGGGATGACATTAGGAAAATCTATTGAGTAAATTGGACTCTTTCAAAATCTCATGATTTTTATCATATATATTCCTTTTATATTAGTTCCAAACTTCAGAATAAATTATTATTTTTGCTTTAGACAGTTAATTATAAGTTTTAAGGAAGTATTTATACTTGCCACACATTTTCCATCTTCATAAATCTCTTTTATTGGTGTGAATCATAATGTTTCTAAACTAACATTTTCTTTCCATTTGAAAATACTTTTTTATCATTCATTTTAGAAATGAGTTCTCCCAGCTATTTTCCCCCTAAAATAGCACAAATTCCTTTGGAATATTTTCAATGGATAGAGACTTCTAAATTGCAAAAGTTTATTACAACCTTTAAAATGTCATGTTGTTTTATCTGCCTTACTTCCTGGACACTGTGGGCTAAATATTTGTCTCCAGACAATTCATATGTTGAAACTGTAACTCCTCAAATTATCTTGCAGTGAGACCTTTGGGAATTAATTTTTGGTGTTAGATAATGTCATAATGTAGTGCCCTGATGATGGGATCTGTGCACTTCTAAGAAGAGGAAATGGCACATGAGTAGCTCACACTCTTTCTCTATCTCCTTCTCTGTTTGCCTCTTTTGTACCATTTAAGCACAGAGATAAGGCAACTGTGCAAGTTGGGAATTGGGCCTTGATTAGACACCAAATTTGTCAACACCTTGATTTTGGACCTTCCAACATTCATAACTGAGAAACATGTGTCTCTGCTTTGAGCTACCCAATCTATGGTATTTTTCATGGCAGCCTGAGTCAATTAAGGTAGTAATTAATACAGAGAAGTGGGGTGTTACTATAATAAGTATCTAAAAATGTGGAGGTGACTCAGAACTATGTTGAATATAGAGGCTTCTAGAATTTTAAATGTATTCTACAAAAAAAATCTTCTAATGGTGATTGTGGTGAGGGTTCAAAAAAATCTCAGGAAATAAATAATCATAAATGGAATATTGGCACAAATATTGCAATTTGATGAGATTTCACAGAGAAATGAGCATGTCATCAGAAACCGGAGAGAAGTTTTTTTTGTTTGCTTGTTTGTTTTTTATCATAATGGGGTTGAATTGTACCCTTGTTCTAGTACTTTGTGGAAGGTAGAGTTTGAGAGTGGTAAAATCAAATATTTAGCTAAGGAGATTTCTAAAAAAGAAGAGTGGCTTGGCTCCTTTTAACTTCTTACAGTAAACCATAATAAGAGAGAAATTGATTGAAGAAGGAATTGTTATTTAAAAAGGAACTATTAAAGATGAAAAATTATCAGCCTGTTCATACTGCAGAACTTGAGAAAGTATATTTAGGATACCAAGGGTGTGGCTGACTGATCATTCCATAAGTAAGTCACTCTGAGAACCGTGTACCTATCTGTCATCCCAAAGAAGTCCAAAAATAGACATAGAATTAAATCAGAGAGGTTGCTGCAGGTTCAAATTACAGGGGACAGAGAATGGAAGACCAAATGAAGGAAGGCAGTTAGAATTCTTAGATCTTAAAGGACCAGAGCATAGATCTATTCATCTGTAAGTGTGCACTGTTCTTAAAGACAGAAAAATGACCCTGATCAACTGCAATTTACAAATTATTAGGGATTCTTCCTTAATTTCAAAGGCTTGGGGGAATCACTTCAGAATCAATAGGACAGGCATTAGTTGTTTGGAGTTTGGAGACACAGAGTCACCTATGAGACCTTTGAGAAGCACAAGCTCTACCTTTGGAGAACTTGTGGAGGGAGAGGTGGGAAGTGTCCCTTCAGAACATAGGAAAGTATGACTCCTGCCCTACTGAGTCCAGAAGGCATTACTCTTGAGAGTTAGGACCTCATAGAATTTGTCTTGTTATGTTTTGGACTTGCTTATAACCCTCTAAGCTTTTATTCCTTCTGATTGCTCTGCTTGAAAACGGAATGTCTCTCTCATGCATACTCCACCATTGTATTTTTTAAGCATCTTTATTCACAAGTTAACAGCTTGAGAGAAATTTTGCTTCAAGATGAATCCTGCCTGGAATCTCAACCAAATCTGATTCAAATGATATTTACGTGAGACTTTGGACTTTATATTTAAATGCTGGAATGAGACTTTGAAGGAATTGGGATAGAATAAATGTATTTTGCTATTGAGAAGGACATGAATTTTATAGAGCCAGAGGTGACCCAAAATTCTTATGTTGATACTGTAACACCTAGTGCAATGGTACTTAGAGATGGGACCTTTAGGAGAAAACTAGGATTGTATTTATTAGGCAATGAGGGTGGGACCTAAGTATGATTCATTTTTTTTTACTTACAGATGCAAATTGAACTCCCAGATTTTCCTTTCACTTTCCTTAAAAATATTGTCCTCAAACTCTTGCTAATATTTGATCCCAATAGGATTTTAAAAATATGTAACCAATTGCTCTTTAAAACATATTTCCAAACCAACTTGAGGTTCAAAAAAGACAAGTTTCTTGCTCTGGAAAATGATTTATAAGTGGAAGTGATATATAATCTATATATGTATAACTTACTTTTCCCCACTTTGAGCAAATACATCTATTTAATCTAAACTCTGTATGTGACTTTTATGTGGAACAGACCTCTTTCAATGACACTCAATAGATATGTAGCATGACTTAGAAGTGATTTTTGTTGTGATAAACAATAAAGAACTTAAAGTTAAACTTAAATTATTGCAGCATAGCCTATCTAATAATAACAAGTATACCCATACAAATTTTTAAGAGTTTAGACATGGGTTTTCACTAATACAGAGAATATTTAAAAATTGAAAAAACTAAATTAAGATGTAGATTAACTGTATTTTCAACATATATTTTATAATATAATATGCTAACAGAGACTTTAAATATCATTTCATAATATGCATCAAATCTGTAAAAATTAAATTCTTATAAATAAACTTGGTACATGGAATTGGCTATGTACAAATTGCATTTTGTATTTTATTCAGTGTATCTTAAAATGACTGTTGGTTCCAGAAAATATTACAGTTGCATTTGAAAGAACTATTGTCATTGATTCTAGCAACAGACTAGCTGTTCTCCACTCTTGACATATTGTTTTGAGTACACATTTCAGAGAGTTCTTGACATTAGTTGTAGTTGTGGTTTCTGAATTTTGAAATCTACTTCAGGACAAGCCCAAAAGAAGTTTCACTTTCTTTCCAATTGACAGATATTTGTTTTCTTTCTTTCTTTCTTTCTTTCTTTCTTTCTTTCTTTCTTTCTTTCTTTCTTTCTTTCTTTCTTTCTTTCTTCTTTCTTTCTTTCATCTAAAGTGATATGAGAAGTCAAATGTCAAAGAAAGTAGATTCTCCATCAGTAGGGGTGCCTGAATAGCTCTCTTGAGTAGAACTCCAGTCACAATAAACTTTATGTGACAGTGGTAAGCCACAATTCTCAGGGTCAATAAATTAACTCATTTAATACACTAAAATGTCAGGGTTTATCTGTTACAACATTGAACTTATTTTAACTAATTCAATAGATATCAACCTTACACATGGCTTCAGCTATTTTCAATTCAGTTTAGTCAAACACAGACCAAATTGCATGCTTATTAAAAAAGCACACTGCACAAAGACAGAAAGTCCCAAATATGAAAGTATACCAGTAAACAATTTAAACCACTTCCAGTATAACCAATATTTCAAAATATCTGTCTTTGAACTCGTCATCCTCCTGCCTCAGCCTCCCGAGCTGCTGGGATTACAGGCATGTAGCACCATGCCTGACAAATTCTGGGTTTTAATTCCTGTCAGAGGAGCAGCTGGCAAAGATTTTCTTCTAATTGTAGGCTCTCTATTCATGCTCTTTATCATTTTTGTTGCAGTGCTGAAAGGTTTTTTTTTTTCATATTTTTTTTTTAGTTGTAGATGGACACAATATCTTTATTTTATTTTTATGTGGTGCTGAGGATCAAACCCAGTACCTCATGCATGCTAGGCCAGTGCTTTAACTCTGAGCCACAACCCAAGCCCCTGTGAAGCTTTTTAATTTGATGGTACTCCACTCATTAATTACTGACTCATGTATGCATATACACGTATGTGTGTATGTGCAACAACATTTGGGGCATAAATATTCCATGCCACAAAGGGATAATCTATAGAGATTATGAGGATGTTAAAGATACAATTCATTAAGTGTAAAGAAGTTTGGATATAAAGGCAAAAGGAGGGTTGGAATATACAAAAGTTGAGAGTAGAGAAATTAGAAGACAGGTAGTCCATGAAGTCCTGAAAGAGAAAGTTAGGAAGTAGAACAGAGAGAACACCATATTTTGCTATTAGAGGAAGAAATGAGGAGAGTAAAATCAATAAACCAAGCAAACAAGTACAACAAAACAAAACCAACCTACCCCAACCCAAACAGAAAATTTAAAAACAACAGAAACAACAACAACAACAAAATAAGCAATCATTTCCCCTTAGAAAAAGAAAAACAGGATAATTAAAGGATAAGATAATTAAAGGAAAAGGAAAGTAATTACAAAATAGTGAAAAATAACCAAAAATGTGTGTGTGTGTGTGTGTGTGCGTGTGCGTGTGTATAAAAAAAGAAAATTTATTAAATAAAAATGCTAGAATTTTCCCACGGAGGAAGGTGAAATTGTGAATATTTATATCCTATTCCAGACTGTTGTTCCATCCTCATTTCTTCAGTAATGCACCACAAGAAAGCAAAATCCAGGTGTTGTTAAACATATTCTCCTTTTGTGATATTTACTTTTCTGACTGCTGGAGTGCTCAGAAGTGTAGCTGGTTGAAACGTCTCTCAACTTCTCTGCTTGTCAGTGTAAGAGGGATGAAACTAGAAGTACCTTCTCTTAGTGTTTTGTCCAGACATTTCAGATATGAAGCTATTTATTATGAATAGAGTCCTGAACTACCCAGCAAGATAGTATACAGCTTTTCATGTTGATCCCAGAAATAGAAATAATCAGGTAGGAAAATGGTGTCCCTAGATTAAGAAAGTGATTTACAGTAATTTCTCTGAAGAGTCTGCTAACATAGTGTGTTTGAGTTTGAGTGATAGTTATCAGCTTGGAGCAGTCACCTCATAGTATAAGAAATAGCAGGATGACTTGAACAACTCATAAAACAGAGGGAAACATGCACAGAAAAATGTAGTGAGGAGCATAAAACCAATGAGTTTAGTAAAGAAAGGACATCCATAAGTGAAAAAAATCATTATAATTTGCAATGTGACATAATGATAGACTCTGAATGAAAATAACACATGATCAATATCCCTTTAACAATAAAAAAGGATAAATGAAACTAAGATCTAATAGAATAACTGTGGGCTTATATCAGGCTTTTGTTTTTGTTTTGCTTTCAAATTAGTGTTTCACCTCTCCCTTAATTAAATTGACATGAAAATTAATGAATCTTTTTGCAGGGTTTTCATTTTATCTTTTCTTTTTACTGAGAAGACATTTTAAAGTGAACTACTCATCCACAAATAGTCAAATCTACTTAAAATAACCAGACCATACAAAGCCCAAATATAGTACTACCTGCTTTCATTGTCATAATGTCCATATTTTATATTTTTATGTGTGCTGTCTTTCCACTGACTGATGCATTTTTTTATTGCTATCTTCACAAAATTGCTCTTCTAAATGCCTTTATAAACCAGAAAATTGACCAAGCTGGGTTTACCAAACTAATGATGATTTACATACATAGGAATACTGATAATTATCAAATGTTAAAAACAGATTTAAAAAAAAAATCAAGTCTAGGCAAATTGAATCTGGGGTGTGGAGAAAAGATAGCGTTTCAGCTGTTGAGAGCTACACCAAGTCAAGATGGCACCTGGCATTTTGCCAGAAGGAGTGGTTGAGAAGAAATGCCAGCAAGCCATTAAGATGATGATAATTAAGTTAAGCTGTGTATAATTATTAAGATAATGACTGATTGCTGTAACTGGATGATGCTAAATTGAAACAAGCTTTATTCAGTTGTGTATATAACCTCTGCTGTCCGGCAATAAGGCGGCTCCTGCTACCTCGGGTGCCCGCTACTTTTGAGTTCTCGCGGAGTTCCTGTTGAGTTCCCGTGGTTCTCGCAGAGTTTCCGTGGAGTTTTGGAGAGAAGTTCCTGTTGGGTTCTGGCAATAAAGTAGTTCCTGTTTGAACCTACAAGTGGCTCATGACCTCCTGGTTATTTTGTGCCCAGCCAGACTGCGGCATTTGGTGGCTCATTCGGGGAACGCCTGAGGGTAAGTGATAAGGTAAACTGCTCCCCCCTGAGGGCAGGACAAGAGGATGGGTGACCATTTTAAGAGACAGTGTATTCTTCTTTTGATTTGTTATGTTTCTGTTTCAAGCTGCCTGCCCCAAGAAATAAATAGGATGCTAGAAAAATTGTTCGCCCCTGAGGAACAGATAGAGATAGACCACGGATACACATGTCAAGAAAATAGAAAAACTGATACAACAAATTTTTGTTCCATTTTTGTTTCGTTTTGTTTTGGTTTTGTTTTGTGTTATCTTATTGGGTTGTGTTATCTTTATAGCAGAAATATGGAATTAAAAATTAGTAAAAACCAAACCAAAAGGGTGTTAAGTAAATTGCTAGAGGAAGGAGGCTTCTCAGTAAAATCAAGAACAGTTAGGGCATATGTTAAGACGATACAAAGGTGTAGCCCATGGTTCATTAAAGAGGGGTTGTTAAATATATCACAATGGAACCATCATGGTGAAGATTTAAAAAGAATAGGAAAGGAAAGCCCAGGAACTCTGCCAGTTGGCACATTACCATTATGGACGTTGGTACAATCTTGTTTGCTTAGTCTAGGAGAAGACATCATATAACAAGTAAAAGAGGAAGTCTCTTGAGTTAGTCAGACAAGGGAAAAAAGTTTAGAGGAGGAAGGGCTATCAGGGTAGAAGTTACAATGGGAGGTTGCTACTAACACCTTTCTATCACCGGAGGGTGTGGGTGTCCAACCAACAGCTCCACCTATGTATATGGAGACAACATATGCTGAGTGGCCCTCAACATCTGTAGTTGATAGATAGGATCCTGAGACAGGACCTCAAAGATTAGCATGCCCTGTATTGGAGGAGGCAGGAGGGCAGCAAATTCACCATGCTTTAGATTTCAAAACAGTGAAGCAGCTGAAAGAGGCTGTAACAACCTATGGTCCTCAAGCACCCTTCACTGTAAGTATGGTCGAATCCATTACCAACTTGAACATGATGCCAGCAGATTGGGCTAGTATGTGCAAAGCTGTGCTAAATGGAGGACAATATCTGTTATGGACTGTTGCCAATCAGGAATTTTGCACGGAGATGGCTAGGCGAAATGCAGCAACCGGTTATCCTCGGAGAAAACTTGATATGTTGTTAGGAGAGGGACCTTATGAGGGTTAGCTGCAACAAATAAGATATGATCCTGCCACATACTCGCAAATTGTTTCAGTTACGGTTATGGCATGGAAAACTTTACAGGGGCATGGAGATTTACAAGGTCAATTATCTAAGGTAATACAAGGAGCTAATGAACCTTAAGCTGAATTTGTAGATAGGCTTATACAAACAGCTACCAGAATCTTTGGGGATGTAGAACAAGCAATGCCATTAATAAAACAACTAGCCTACGAACAAGCAAACAGATGGTTCGTGGAGGCCATTAGACCATGGAAACATGGAGATTTAAACACATATATTAAATTATGCAGAGACATTAATGAACAAGGGCAAGTCTTGGCAGCTACAGTACAACAGGCTTTAGGTGCCAGGCCAAAAACATGCTACAATTGTGGACAAACAGCACATTTTAGAAGGAGTTGCTCCATAAGAGGAGGGTTTAACAAAACTGGATATGATCAAAGGGGTAGAATACTGGGTATTTGCCAACGATTCTATAGAGGGAGACATTGGGCTAATGAATGCCATTCTCAAACCACTATAGAGGGTACTCCGTTATCAAAAAATGGACAAGGACCAGGTGTTTACCCACGATATCATGGAGAAAAACACTGGGCTCCATTGCCAAAAAACGGACAGCAGGGCTCAATGCTCTGGGGCCCACGACCAAAAATATATACGGGGCATTGGAGGAATCCAGCAACACCATCAGGGTAGTGCCCAGGACACATTATCCATTAGATCCCTCATTAGACAAACCAGAGGGAGCGCAGGGTTGGACATCTGCACCTCCGCCAGAGCAGTACTAACTCCAGAGATGGGAGTTCAAATCATTCCCACAGGGGTAAAAGGACCGCTTCCCTAAGAAACAGTAGGCTTATTATTAGGACACAGTTCTTCTACTCTAAAAGGACTTATGATAAGTCCTGGGGTAATTGATCCTGATTATGAAGGTGAAATAAAAATTATAGCTAGTTCTCCAAGGGGTATATCAGTAATTTCACCAGGAGATAGAATAGCACAGTTATTAATAATACCCAGCCTACATGATAAATTTTCCAGTCGTACTATAGAAAGAGGTTCCAGGGGATTAGGCTCCACAGGTGTAGATTGAGCTATGCTGTGTTTAAATTTAGATTCTCGCCCCACGCTAAAACTAAATATTCAAGACATGAATTTAATGGGCTACTGGATACAGGTGCAGAACTTAGCATTATCTCCCATCAAGAATGGCCAAAACATTGGCTGTTACAACAAGCCACTCAAAAGCTTCGAGTCCTAGGAGTGGCAACTAATCCCCATAGAAGTGTGATGGTATTAGATTGGAAGGATCCTGAAGGATGTGAAGGAACTATATAGCCATATGTATTTGGATCATCTTCCTATAAATTTATGGGGATGAGATGTCCTAGATCAATTAGGACTAACATTAACAAATAACATCAATTCAAATGTGCCCACTGTTATGGCTAGACAAGGTTTTAGGAAAGGAAAAGGATTAGGAGAAAAAGAACAAAGTATAGTGGCACCAATACAAATAGATAAAGAAATAGATAGACATGGATTGGGTTTTCAGGAGGGGTCACTGAGACAATAAAAATTACTTGGAAATCAGAAAGACTAGTATGGGTTCCTCAGTAGACCCTGACTAAAGAAAAGATACAAGCAGCCCATGACCTGGTCAAACAACAATTAGTGGAGGGACATATACAACCTTCTGTATCTCCCTATGATACTCCCATTTTTGTCATCAAAAAGAAATCTGGTAAATGGAGATCATTGCAAGATGGTTATTATGGGACCTCTCAATTGGGGATTCCTCAATTGTCTGCTTTGCCAAAAACCTGGTATGTTTTAGTTATAGATATTAAAGATTGTTTTTTTTTTTTTTTTTTTTTCCATTCTGATTCATCCTGAGGATAGTCCACGTTTTGCATTTACTGTCCCTGCATTGAATCATGAAGGTCCCGATCAGAGATATGAATGGAAAGCACTCCCTCAAGGAATGGCTAACAGCCCAACTATGTGTCAAATTTATGTTAACAAAGCAATCCAGCCACTTAGAAATCAAAATCCTGATCAAAATCAAAATCACTATATGAACGATGTATTATTAGCACACAAAGATAAAAACACATTGCTAAAATGTTATGCCACACTTACAAACTTATTAAAAAATTATAATCTAGAGATAGCAATAGATAAAGTACAATTAAATTTTCCAATTTATTATTTAGGAGTTCTATTATCCTCGACCATGGTCCGTCCACCCAAAATTCAAATACGAGTAGATCAACTCAAATCACTTAACGACTTTCAAAAGTTATTAGGAGACATAAATTGGATAAGGCCTTATCTAGGCATACCTACAGGAGAGTTGGGACCTTTATTTGATATCCTAAAAGGTCCATCAGTTCCAAATTCACTCCACATGTTAACGCCTGAAGCAAGAAAGACATTAAAAATCATTGAAACATATATGGAAAATATGAATTTGGATAGAATTGATATAAGTTTGCCTTTATTATTTATTGTACTACCAACAAAAAATATTCCTACAGGAGTATTTTGGCAAGAAGGTCCATTATTATGGATACATTTATCTTATTCTCCTAACACTATTCTTACTAGGTATCCTGAGGCTGTAGGACAATTAATACTCAAAGGAATAAAATCAGCAAAGGGAGTGTTTGGAATTTCTCCCAATAAAATTATTACTCCATATACTATAGATCAAATTGATGAGTTAGCTAATGAATAAATACTTGGGCAATAATCATGTGCAAATCTAATGTTTCATTTGATAGCCACTTACTATCTAATCCTTTGTTGTCTTTTTGGTCTTCGCATCCAGTTTTTCCAAAAAATGACAAGAAAAACACCTATCATGAATGCTCCAAATATATTCCCTGATGGGTCAAATAATGGTACAGCAGCAGTAGTTGCACTTGATCAAACTTTTACATTTTTAGTACCCAAACAATCAGCTCAAATGGTAGATCTTAATGCAGTATTACAAGCTTTTGTGATGTTTAAAGATTCTGTATTTAATTTATTTTCCGATAGTCAGTATATAGTTAATGCTATAGTATCCCTTGAAGATGCTGGTAGGATTTCCCTTTCCTCTACTGTTTTCTCTTTGTTTTCCACTATACAAAGTCTAATCTGGGAAATAAATGATCCATTCTTTATAGGACATATCAGAGCACATACAGGATTGCCTGGAGCCCTTAGTTTGGGCAATGATTTAGCAGATAAAACTACACATGACATACATATTCTCTCTATGCTAGAAGAAGCTACAAATTTTCATAAAAAGTTCCATGTCAATGCTAATACTTTACAAAAGTGTTTTAAAATATCTAAGGAACAAGCTAGACAAATAATAAAACAATGTCAAAATTGTGTGATCTTTTTACCACAAGTTAATGTTGGAATCAGTCCTAGAGGACTGATACCTAACCATATTTGGCAGATGGACATCACACACTTGCCAGAATTTGGAAAATTAAAATATTTGCATGTTACAGTTGATAATTCTTCCGGATTTTTGATGGGCTCCCTTCATGCTGGAGAAAAAACTAAAGATATTATAGCTCATTGCTTACAAAATTTTGCCACTGTGGGCGTTCCAAAACAGTTAAAAATAGATAATGGCCCTGGCTATACTTCTACCTCTTTTAAGCAATTTTGCTCATCATTTGGCATTACTCATTTAACAGGAATCCCATACAATCCACAGGGACAAGGCATAGTTGAAAGAGCTCATCAAACTATTAAAATGTACTTATTAAAACAAAAAGAGGGAATTGGGAAGGGGTATATATCCCCCAAAGATAAACTTAAAATAACCCTTTTTACTCTAAACTTTTTAAATTTGGATTCATCAGGGCTTAGTGCTGCAGAAAGGCACGTGTGTCCAAAAAATGTACATAAGCCCAAGGTACTTTGGAAGGATATTCTAACAGGACAATGGAAAGGTCCTGACCCAGTGATTGTCTGGCTTCCGGGGTCTGTTTGTGTGTTTCCACAGGGAGAACCGCAACTGATTTGGATTCCAGAGAGAATAACTAAAGCGATTTCTACAGACCAAAAAAAAAAAAAAAAAAAGATGACTTGGCTCAAATCCATAACAGCTGATATCCAGAACTTCAGTTTAGCTATCCTTACATCTGTGACAGTGGTTCTCCCACACCTGGAGGCTAATGAATAATGAACACAATTAAAACCTATTTCAAATGTGAAAAAAAACTTGGGGCTTGCTTGTGGGAATACCTTCAGACCCATATGCAAGTTACAGGAAGAAGGATGGGATATCAAAGAAGAGTCAAACCCAGGTGGTAACCAGGATGCTTTTTTCAATATCTATTTTATTATTGCCCTCTCCCACATCATGAAGTTCTATTTTATTTTTTGAGCTCATACAAACCTAAGTTAATGTTTTTCTGATCAGTTCTATTCTTTGACTGTGGAGTTTTTAAACATTGCAATGGAGATTTCACCTGTGAAATGCTACAAGGCCTTTACTATTATGTTATGTGTTGTATGTATTATGTTATGTGTGCACACTTGTTTTTTGTGTTGTATGTCTGTATGTGCGTATATCCATATATCATATATGAGGAGCGCTCATGAAAAAATGGATCCAAATATATTTTTTTATTCACGTGATTTAAATGGTTTAATTTAAATTGAGTAAATAGCTGTTGAGGATTGTTTTAAAATGTGAACAAAAAAGGAGTTTAACAGATCTGTTTGTTTACTTTCACCTTTCCTTTTCATTATATCTTCTATTCAGGACACTAAATTGTTTAGAAAATTGCTTTTTTTTTTAGTGCCTGCTGGAATGTTACATAATTTTTTTTTAGCCATCATTGCCAGAATTCCTATCTTCATCCCACTGCCAGTGAAGACAAAGATAAAACCAAACTACAGCTTCTGCGATAGCTATCACAACAAACTGTATAAACTGATGCATCAATGAATAATGTAACTCAACAAGTGATACTCAATCAAGGAGTCGATTTACTTTGGGAGGAAATGGACATATTAATGGATTCCTCTGCTTTGAACTACTTGCAGAACTTGCCTGGACTATGCATCACTTGTATGCATTGTGAACTATCTGTTGGTGCAGCAAATTGTGGTAGTGCTGGGGTATCTTTGCTGATGGTGTCATTGGTGGTACAATTTTTCCAAAAGGAGCTGTCAATTGGCTTGGTGTCGTGGCATTTTGTATCCTCCTCCCTTCTGCTTGTGATGGTCGTTATCCACAAGTATGGCTGAGTGTGTTGGGCCGGTAGTCAAAGACAGGTAAGATCCAATTGCAATGGTACCAACGTAAGACAGGAGGCTGACGATTTGAGGTCAGACCATCCAATGATGGGTAAGGACCATATGTAGTATTGGACAACCTAAAACAGGCACGGTCCCTAAGCTACATGCTTGTTGTTTAATTAAACAGAAGGGGGGAGATGTTGAGAGCCACAAACAAGTCAAGATGGCGCCTGGCATTTTGCCAGAAGGAGTGGTTGAGAAGTAATGGGGCCAGTGAGCCATTAAGATGATGATAATTAAGTTAAGCTGTGTATAATTATTAAGTTAATGACTGATTGCTGTAACTGGATAATGCTAAATTGAAACAAGTTGTGTATTCAGTTGTGTATATAAACCTCTGCTGTCTGGCAATAAGGTGGCTCCTGCTACCTTGGGTGCCTGCTACTTTTGAGTTCTTGCGGAGTTCCCGTTGAGTTCTCGCAGAGTTCCTGTTGAGTTCCCGTTGGTTCTCGTGGAGTTTCCGTGGAGTTCTGGAGAGTTCCTGTTGGGTTCTGGCAATAAAGTAGTTCCTGTTTGAACCTACAAGTGGCTCGTGACCTCCTGGTTATTTTGTGCCCAGCCAGACTGCGGCATTCAGCCACATACCCAATCTCCAACAGAGACTGAGCCAGATCTGCATATTCCAGTATGTTACATAGAAAAGAAATTGACTGTCTAATTATAAAAGATGTTATTATTACCGAGGTCCACTATCTTCTTTTTTTATAACTTTATTTCACTTATTTATTTTTAAGTGTTGCTGCAGATCAAACCCAGGGTCTCACACGTGGGGAGGGAGTGCTCTACTGCTGAGCCACAACCTCAGCCCTAAGGTCCACTATCTTAAAAAATTCTTAATAATATAAAAGATAACACAGAGAGAAAAGTACAATAAAGTAAGAACAAGACAAATGTGGTAGCCTCCTTTCATCATTGTAACAAAATACCTGAAAGAACAACTTAAAAGAAGGAACAATTTATATTTGGTTCATAGTTTTAGAGTATTCAGCCTACATAACATGTCCTTATCAATCACTTTGTTCCTGGGGCAAGACTGAACATTATGGCAGGAATCATTGGTGGTGCAAAGATGCTCACTTCATGGTGGTCATCTTAGAAGAGAGGGGGAGATAGAGAGTGAGAGAGAGCAAGAGCTCCCTTTTATAACAAAACCCCTTCCCCAAAACTCATTAAGCAATGAATTCATAAGAGGATTCATGAGGTCTGAACTCTCGTGATCCAATCACTTGCCACACTGGCGACCAATTCTTCAACATACGCTTTTTGGAGCTATATGGAGATCCAAACCATAAAAACAAAGAGAAAAGAGAGAATACTTTGTCAAATTAACAGAATCAAAGAGAAACGAGAGAGAATAGTTTCTCAAATTAATCATCTGTCCTAGTAATTGGAAGATAGAGAATAGACACAAACTTTCTGTATAAGGAATAAATTTTTAGGCTATACTTAAATCATAAAATTACATAGTTGCTTGTTTTATGGTCACATTGTAATTATCAAGCATTTCTCTTTGACAATCATCATCATTAAATTACATTAAATAACTACCAAGTATATTAAAAAGTAAGTTAAAATATGGTGAATATTGCTAAGCATGTTTATCTGAGGCTGAGTAAAGAATCCCTAAAACATTGCAGCATTAAAAAAGAAAGATCCTTTTCTGTATATATATATATATATATATATATATATATATATATATATATATTTAATTTTAGACATAAGTGTCCCTCAATATCAATGAAGAAAGGCTATTATAGGAAGGGTACGCTTCATTAAGCCGCATGATTAGATTTAACATGCTTTATAACAAATTATAACTTTTATGATAGAGTCAAATAAAACAACAGGTATGAGGTAGGTTACTCTACCTGTAAAGCAGCAATTAGAATGAGGCTTGCTCATGCTAAATAAATGGAAAATTTTAAACAAATAATGAAATAGCTATGAGATATTAGAGGACCAAGTTGAATAAGACATTCTACCTGACCTCTCTGGCTTTCTACTTGTCTGTTTTTTTTATTTTCCTTACCTCAAAAGGTGTGAAACTGAGACTGGTGGAAAAGAACAGATAAGGTATGTGGTAATAATTCAGAATTCCGCCAAGGTGGGAAGATGTTCAAATTTGTACCAAAAAAAGTTGAGAGACATTGTTGCTAGGGCATTTGTAAATAGAACTGAATTAGCACAAGAATAAAGGATAATCTAAATCTGCACTCAAAAACAGCAAGAACAACATCAAGCTAATCTGTTATTTAAATGATTTAAATGACTGCCAAAATGTACTTCAACATCTGGAATGTACCCCAAAATCTCCTGTATTGAAAGCTTGGTCCCCATTTCAATAATATTCAGAAGTGGGGCTCTTAGGAAATGATTGGAACATGAAGGTTCTGAGCTTTCAGTAAGTTAATCTACTGATAGCTCAATGAACTACTGGGAAGGTAATGGAAACTGTAAGCAGTTGGGACATGTGAAGGAAGTAAGCAATGAGGTGGGCCTTTTGTAACTACATCTTGTGTCTTCCCAGGTTCAACCCTTTATCCTGAAAGATATGACCTGAGCATTTTCCACCAGAATACCCTTCTGTTATGATGTTCTGCCTCACCTCAGAACAATGGACCTGGCTGACCATGGATTGAAACCTCTGAAACTGAGCTTTTCCTCCTTGAAGTTATTTATAAATGTCAGGTATTTTTGGTTACCACAACAAAAAGTTGACTAACACAGATGTTCCTTAAATTAAGAGAAATATTTCATGAACTCTCTTCTATATGGAAGCTAAAAACAAAAATGTCAACTTGAATGCAAGGAAGAGGTTGGAGAGAGAGAATAAAGGAAGGTTGAATTTGATTCAAATAACATATGCATGTATTATAATATCACAGAGCTCCACTAGTATGCATAATTAATATGGTAATCAAAAAGAGAGTTTAAATCCAAGATTTCAGAAACTTAATATCCCTTAAGACTGATATCCAGTGAGAAGTCAGTAGTCAATTCAAAAAATAGGAAAATATGACTTATTATCTGGAGTAAAAGAGACTATAAATAGATTCATAAGTGATATAAATTGAGGCAGTTATCAAAGATCTAAATAGCTATCATAATAAACATGCTTAAGACTTCAAATCAAAACATTAATATACTAAGAAAAATGTATAAAAAAATTTCAAAAACCCAAATGAAAATTCCAGAAATAAAAATACAATACTGAAAATTTATAAAAATATGTGTGTGAGTTTATATGTGTGTGTGTATGTGTGTAATAATGGAGGAACTTACTAGAAAATGACACTAAACAAGAAAATATTATTGAACTTTAAGCAGCTATAGAATTGATTCAACCCAAAACACAGGAAATGGGAAGATAGAAAACAAATTGTTGGAATTATTGGAACATCAGTAAAAATATTATGTGTTTCAACCTGTAGACATGGAATCTGAGAAGAAAAAATAGGAAAAAATGACAGAAAAATATCTGAAGGAAAAAATGTCCAAATTTTACAAAAATTATTAAACTTATTGATCTCCAAAGTTTAAGATTAATGCAGTGAAAATTATATCAATCAAACTGAATCAAATGAAAGTAAGAAAATTTTCTATCATTCAGAAAACAAACAAATAACACAGTACAACAAAGTGAAAACTGATATTGGACTTCAGAGAAATCGAAAAGCCAGACTGTAAATAGAACAGTGCATTAAATATCTGAGAGACAGAAGTATATCACACTAGAGCTATAAAATTAGGGGAAAATGCCTTTCAAATATAAAAGTAACTTAAACACTTAAAAAATTAAAGGGAACCCATTTTTAGGATATTCAAAAAATGTCACGTTAAAAGGAAATATTGCTAGATGGAAATTTGCAAATATTAATCAAGAGTGGCATAATGGTAAGTATGTATAAAATCCACTCTTGTTTTTATTTTAACTTTTGGAATGCAAAAATTGACCAAAGCTTAAATGTTTCATAACTTTCATAACACATATAGAACTAGAATTTTATGCATAACCTAAGTATGTATTTTTACAGTGCACCTGAAACAATCATAATTATAGACTGAGTAGTTGGTAATAAAATAATTCTAATAGAATTTAATTGTTGAAAATAAATAGATTTTACTCTCTGATTACAAAATTATTATCAGAAGTTTATAAAAATGGATGTTTAGAGAATCCATCAATATTGAAAAGTAGCACATTTTTTATAATAAATATTAAGTATTGGCAAACACATTTATAAAATATAAAAAGTGAAATTCTCATATGAGAAAAGAATAAAAGTCTTAAGACCATAATTTATGCTTAGAGTTTAAGAAGCTAGTAAATGAAGTAAAAATCTGACTCAATAGATTTTGAAAAACAGTTAATACTTATGATAAGTTAATGCAATAATAAATGGGCAAAATAGAAAAAAAACATAAGATTACAAGGTGGTTTTGAAAAGATCAATGAAATGGTCAAAGCTGGTAAATACACAAAAATACATACGTAAATGTATTATACTGTTAGAAGAAATGATGGGATTTGAGAATAAATCTATGATAATTGAAAATGAAAGGTTTGTTTAATTTGAAAAACAAAGTGATTTGAGAAGCACACAAAAAATGTTTCTCAGGTGATGAGCATGTTCTACACCTTGATTATATAATGGTTACATGGATGTACTATAGTTTTCTCAAAAGTCATCAAAGTAGACTCAGAATGAGCTTTTTGGTATATGCATGAACCAGATGGAAAATGTTAAAAAAATTCTTTATAGAAATACATTTATTTATATATATATATATATATATATATATATATATATATATATATATATATATATATATATTGTGTGAGATTCAGTGATATATTAAGATTGAGACTTATAAATATTGTGTACTTGTTCAAACAGAAGTGGCACATTTGAATTCATGACATCCCAATGTATGATCTATACATTACATTAAAATTTAACTTGTCTGAACTTATTGCTCCTTGAATATAGAATTTAACATTATTATTTTATTTGTAATGATAGTCATTAATAATAAACATGATCATCATTATTGTATGAATGATTAGATACTACAAAATGTCATATGGCATATTTCATTGGTTGAAATGTCTTGTTGGGACTTTAAATTCACCTGAAAAACATCAGGTCCTCTGTGTTTACTTGGAAAATGCGTATCTTGGACAAAGTAAACAAGGTAAATCATTTCCTTTTCACATGTTGTCTAAATTGCTTCTCCATCCATTCTCACCTCAAGATTTTTCTTCATAGATAAGCACAGAATCTGTGAGGCCATGTAATTAAAATGCCAGAATATCTTTAATATTTTCTTTAGGTTTTTAATTCTTTCCTGTCATTTGGCTTCTGTGGTATTTCTCATATATATATATATATATATATATATATATATATATATATATATATATATCTCATGTCATTATAGGTTTGATTAAGGATGAAGTTAAAACTAAAGCATATTTATTAAGGCAAACAAAAGTATATATTTATTAAGTTGAAATGAGATTTTTATTCAACCCTGCATAGTAACCTTGTGTATTACATATATTTGAAAACATTTTTATCCATTTGACATTCAATGGATCACTTATTTTCTGCATCTCAGGCTCATGGACTTTTTCACAGTTCTAAATTTTCACAATTACAGCAATCTATATGTTAATGCATGGTATTATTTGACCTGTTAAGATTATCCAATGATATATATAATTGAGATTCTTCAAATAATCCATTTTAAAGATAAAAATATAATTATTCTATCAATAATGAATCCCATTTATATATAATTATATATAAAATTATACATCTTATGTTATGATATATTAATAGATTACATAGCAATATATACATAATATATTAATACATTAAATATATATAGTGTAATGTTAATTTTATATAAAATAAAATATATAATAATTAATGTCAATAATGAATCTCAACTATATGCCCAATAATGAATAAATGGACAATGAATACTCCCCGTAATTAATAATGAAATCCTCTTAGAGTAATCCTAAACCAATAGTAAGAGATTATTGGAAAATAGAAAGACTAGAAAGAAAGCTGTACATTGGGAGAAAATACACTGGCAAAAGACTGGTATTCAGAATACATGATGAAAATAATACAAATGCAAATCTCACTTTAACAATAAATATATACATTATGTTTTGTTTGTTCAAATTGGTTAAAGTTTCATTCATATTGGAAAGTGACTTCCCAAATACTTATAAGAATTCAGGTGTACACGCATATGTTTGAGTTAAGTTTGTATTTGTCATATGACTCTATCTGGGTTCTCTTTTAAACTCACTTTTCCTTATGCTATCCAATGCTACAGAATCCAGTGAGATTAAATTTTGTTAAGCTACTTTATCATTTTATGTATTTTTTTGTGTGTGCTCAAGATTACAGACAAAAGACCATGAACACTTCTTGTAAATGTTTTCTAAATCCTTAGTGCCAGTTTCTGACATTTGCTGCTACTTCTGCTGTTGAAGCTGTTGATACGGGGAACCAACACCATCATATCACTCTTCCTTTAAATTATAGTTTTGGGGCTGGGGATGTGGCTCAAGTTGTAGCGCTCTCACCTGGCATGCGCGGGGCGTTGGGTTTGATCCTCAGCACCACATAAAAATAAAATAAAGATGTTGTGTCCAGCGAAACATAAAATATCAAAAAAAATTTTTTTTTCTCTCTCTCTCTGTGTGCGTATATATATATATATATATATATATATATATATAGAGAGAGAGAGAGAGAGAGAGAGAGAGAGAGAGAGAGAGAGTCTTATTTCAATGCAGTTTCATTATTGTATTTCATTCTTTTGTTTTGGAATATGTATTTATGTATTGTTGTCAGCATCTTAAAACTACAGGCAGAGACTCTTGACTCTAGTTGTCAAATTATCAACATAAAAAGAAAAGCTAACACTTAATGCAGAAACCTTGCTTCATTTCTCTTATAATAGAAGGGATTTTTTGAGTGTTTCTTTTCTTAACATTGACTAAGGATTTAGGTCCAAACCTTAGAACTATAACATTTTTTTTTCTTACTATATAGGTTTGCTCTTGTTCCCCCTTGAATTTAATGATAAAAGTACAAATCTTAATCAAACACCTCCTAAAGAAGAGGAAATTTCTTACTTAACCAAAGGAATCTTGTTTCAGAAAGAAGTTAAACATCAATGGAAACATGAACTAGTGCTATCTTTTCCTAAGGACACTGCTCCTATCTGCCAAACCAGCTACATTGTAAGTGACTGGAGAAAGAATATCTAATGTCTTTATTCCAATGATATGGTGACAATAACTCAAGATTCAAGTACCTCTAACAATTATTACTTTAAGCAGACTGGAGATCCTAAGTATCTGAAATGTGGGCACTCAGAAAACAACACATACTTATTGTATTGGCTGCAGTTTATACTTACAGTTAAACAAACATTAAAAAAAATAAGGTGATTAAATCAACTAAATTCTAATTTAACACTGAGTCAAATGTTTAAATCAGACTTAAGACAGGTAAGATTTTAAACAGTAAGGTTTTAGGGGAAACCATGTATGCATTTCTGTTCCTTAGATTATGTGTATTTCTCCAAGCTTTTTGTTTTATTTTTTATTTTTTGAAAATATATATTATTATTATTATTATTATTATTTTAAATCAAAGTAGTCATCAGGGGAAAAATCAGTATGTCAAGGACTTTCTCACTTATTTCCTTGTTAAGAATTTTTTAAAATTTTAAATTATACATATGGAACTATATTTTTAGTGCTTTGGTCTGCAAATATCTCTTTTTAAATTTTTAAAATTTGTTCTTTATTTTTAAAATACATACATGACAGAGTGTATTTTGACATATTATACATACATAGAGTAGAACTTATTCTAATTAGATGAATACATGAACAGTGTAACTATACATCATGTACAACCACAAGAATGATATCCAATCTTTCTTTGAGGGCCACCTTACTCTTCTCAATGACCATGATGTGACATCCTGTGGGAAAACTCATTTAGATGCTAAATTTGTTGCTACTGACTCATGTATATGTCAAACAATATTTCCAATGGCTCTATAAAAGAAACTTTTATGAAACAACTTATAATAACCAGAAAAACTATGCTACAAAAACCAATTGTAAATGAATTTAAATTACAATGTTATGGGAAGAAAAAAACTAAGTAAAATATTATCCATCACTCTCTTCATTTAGAAGTTTCAGCCAATATATTTAAACACATGTACACAACAAGAAAATGACACAAAGAGAATACTGATACTAATATAACTTTGTTAGTAAGAGACCTCCTTCCTTCCTTCCTTCCTTCCTTCCTTCCTTCCTTCCTTCCTTCCTTCCTTCCTTCCTTCCTTCCTTCCTTCCTTCCTTGACTAAGGAATGAACCCAGGAGCACTTAACCACTGAGAAACATCCCTAGCTCTTTTAGAGCCTCACTAAATTGCTTAGGCTGTCTTTAAACTCACAATCCTCCTGCCTTGACCTCCTGAGCGTCTGGATTACAGGCGTGCGCCATCATGCTGGGCCAAGAAACCACTTTTGTGACAGGGATTTTCATGTGAACACAACAAAATATTATATTAAAATATATTTCAAAAAATGTGTTATCAAACAAAGAAAAATCTCTTTCTTAACTGCCAAGGATAAATTTAATTGTTTTCCAAATTTAACTTTACTGTCTTTTAAAATAATAGTAGAAGCTAGGGAATTTTGGTTGTAGTAACTAGGTTGACACATTTAAAATATTTAATCTTCATTATATTAATTCTAAAAAAACAGTTTTATTCCTTCTAATTTAATCTAATATTGTAATTCAATATCATGGGAGTAGAGGAAAATACACTTGCTATTATTTAAATCAAAAAACTATCATATTGATGTTAATTTTCATAATAATAAAATATCTGAATGAAACAATAATTTCCTGCTTGTAAAGCTTAGATACTTTAAATACTGCAAAGTTGAACAAGTTTTCTTATCATCTATGCAGCATTTTATTTTCCTTTCTTTATCTTAATAAATATCCCCATATATAAAACATCTCAAACCAGAACCTTGATGATTACCCATGAATGTTAACTCTCTCCCAACTTCTCACTGCAATGTCCATTTTGGTATCCCACCTATTTGAATCTCATGGTGATTCCTGAATTTTTGTCCTTGTTTTCTCTTATTTGGATCTATATTGTTCTCTCCAAGTTCCAGTCTTATTCCCTTTCAGTCTATCTTTGCACCATGTCACAGTGATCCTTTCAAAATCCAAAGAATAAATGGGCTAATATTGCCTACTGGATTAACCATTTTTCAGCAACTCCTAAAAACCTTCAAAAAATCATTTCAAATCTTTAAAATCTATCCATTATCTATGTTTTTAGCCTCATCCCTTTTATTTCCCTTTGTTCTGTGTCCAATGTTGCAGTTTCACTAAATCCAAATTACTCAAAGATGCTTCCCTTTCTTTTTCAATCCTGAGATATTTTCAGCCTTTTGCATGGAATAGTAAAACTCAGAAGTGTTCTGAATCAATTTACTACCAATCCATCTAAGGCATTATAGGGAGCTTGCAATAGAATATAAACCAATGATTAACCAACCTACAATTTGGTTGAGATGGTAATTTTATACATATGTGTGTATATGTGCAAACTCTCACACACATATAGATATATGCATTTAAATAGTTTTATTTCTATATATATATGAGCTTATGTGAAATAAATTTTAGATGTACGAGTATGTGTGCACAGCTTTGTGCATATATATACACATATGTGTATATATGCATATATGTATGGATAGAGTTTTCATGAGAAAAATAATTCATTTATTTAGATTATAATTAATTTAGATGATAATTATCATCTCCACCTTGTTTCTCTTTAAATTTTTTTTAACGTTTTTCTTTTGGTTCTGAAGCTTAAATCTAGGGCCTTGCTTATGCTAGGAAAGTGCCTTACCACTGAACCACATCTCAGGCATTTTGTCTCCCTTTTGGTCAAAATGCCCTTTCCGACATTTTTCACTTGGGGAAGTCCTACTTAAATTGAGAGCATCTGTTAGAGTTGGCATCTTCCAAATCAGGCATGTTATTTATTGGTTCAGTATCTCTATGGCTAGTCTTACTCCATCTTCTCCTTTTCTACTTTTTTCTAACCTACATTTTACACCTTGTTTCATGTTAAACACTAATGATGTAACCTCCGTTCCAAAAGTTTTCTGATGTTAGACTACATTACCTGCTATATGATATGCAATATTTCATTACAACTATGTAAATGAATCTACACTTTAGGTTTTTCATTAGAGAAAACATTTTTACATTTGTAATGAGTCAATATATAAGGTATGTTGTATCAAAAAGAAGTTCTAGCAAACAGATTATCTAGGGGAAAATAACTTTCCAGTCTCACAATGTTTATGCTGTAAACAGTCCACTATGGCCAATAGTAAGTGATGGATGTGACATCACTGAACTTGGTCTTGGAAATGATAAAAATATCTCACCATTCAGAGGTAACCAGATTCAACTCATGATTTTGTTACATGGTGTTATAGCATTATTTATTGACTATAACACTTATTATCTCTAGGTATTGGTGTATGTTGAAGGTGAGAAAACTCAGATATATGTAGACTTTGTGAAGTTGATTAAACTTACTTTATCATTAGCAGTCTTTAGTTTATTCTCATGATTGATTCTTATGCACACTTAGAATATGCTTTGCTTTATATTTTTTTTCCATAAACCAAGTCAAAACAATATATGAAATCATTAGATGCTTTATGAGAAAAGTATACCCTCAGAGATCCTAACATATATTTAATTTTTATGTTTTTTCCCTCTGTTTGGTTTAAAACATCTGTACTCTGCTAAATAATTTCACTTGTCTTCAACAGACTTTAAATACTTTGAATATAATGCTTCATTCTTAATTCAGATGAATTGGACTCTGATATCAAAAGTAGAATGTCACAAATAATTCTACACACACATACACACTTCAGACTCATATTCAACACCCTTTGGGAAAAGAGAAATATGCATTTAGCAATGATTTATATGGAAAACCTATGTAAGTAAATTCTCATAACTGTGTCTTCCATCTTTGGCTATGTAGATGTAAAGGACAGAAATTCACTCAAACTGAATTTTTTTTCATAAATAAAATAAATGGCTTATGATAGGACTTGTTCCATCTCTAAATGGTTGTCCAGGTCAGGAGGAGAGTAGCCATCATTCATGCCTTTAAAACCAGGAAGTTTTCCTGGCATATTATATTATCCCTTTCATTATGTGGATTCATCTTTACTTCTTTTCTTTGCTCCATATTTTATATGATTCACTTATTTAATTATTAATAGTATTTTGCACCACTTTAAGTAGATAAAAAATCATATTCAGTTCATTAATTTGAACTAATTTATGAATGCAACTGATGAAACACTGCATCCTTTTAGTTCAGTATTTCATTTGATATTTAACTTAAAAGCCTCCTGTGACTCTAGTCTTCAGCCATCAAAAATGATTCTTTGATTAAAATGAAGATTTCTTCATGGTTGTTCAACTCATATTCACTCTAGTATTGGCTATGACAATAAATATAGCAGTTCCTTTCTGGGTGAACTTAAGGAATCATTCAGCTTAGTCTCAATTTTGTTACTCGTGAATAGGGACATTAATTAGGATCTACCTTAGAGAAAATATAAAAATGAAATACAATTCTGTATGTAAATGACTGAGACTAGGTTTACATATGCTATAAGCTTACTAAATGGTAGCCACATTAGTTATAATGGAGATCTTCAAAAGGAGTAATCTATAACTAGAAATTGATATTTTATTTTCAGTTTGTTCACTGAACCCAGAGCTTCTCATATGCTAGGCAAGGAATTCTTCCATTTTGTTACACCCTCAACCAAAAGACTTATGTATTCTCAATGAAGAAATTAAGCCCTGATTTTTATTGTAAAGTAGTAAATGGGAAGTGAGTAGTTTCATCTGAGAATAATAAGTGGTCCATAATAATAGGGAGGGATACTTGTGACAATTCTACCATGCAATTAATACTCTTACTTTTACTGTCAAGTTTTATGGATGCTAAATTTATAATTGCCACTCTGGAAACATCAAGTGTCATGATCTTTTGTACGTGACTGTTTTATAATAAAATGACTATGTGTGTTTATGTGTGTGTATCCATAATCATGTAGATATTCTTAGTGACCAAAATTCACACAGCACTATATAACCTATTTTTAGAAATGGTACAATACAATTGCATAGAAATATGCTTCTTTGGTAACACTTGACATATATTTTAAAATGTTAGAAATAAATAAAGCATATTAACTGATTTTGGGAAATTTCAGGCAATGAAAATAATCAGTTCTAGTTATGCTCATATTAGGCCGAAAACAAATGAATCAGAGGTTAAATTTTAGTGGTATAATAAGAGATTTTCTTTAGTACAAAAAAAAAACAATAAATACTACATTATACTAAATAAAGTCAAGACAAAATTTTAGAAGTAAAAATAGCCAGTATGGAGCAGTCAGACAATAATAGGGGATTTTTAATTAAATGGAACATCATTTCAATGATATTTACTAGTTGATGAGCTATTGTTTACAATTTTAAGCCTCAGTGATCTAAAAGTGTCACCTAGTTAATAATTTGTGCTGAAAGTCTATATTTATCAATAACTTTTAGAAATTTTAGCTTATATGCTATATTTCATTCTTTTGTTCTTTTCAGGTTAAGTAAACTTAATTTCAGATGAAATTAAAGTTAAATTATATTAGTAATTATAGCACAATTTGTAAAAACCCTGGATATTGATCCCAGAGATATTTGTACTTATTGTTTATTCAGCTTACCGTTTGCAAAATAATTTATTGTTGCCTTAGAACAGAGTTGATAAAATGAAGCTTTGAACTTTGGGTATCAACTAATACCCTTTAGAGTTTTGACTGAATATCTGTCCTCAATATTTGTCATAAGACCATAGTAAATTCACTAATGAAGTAAAATCTTTTAAAAATTCAGTCATGAATATTTTTCAAATAAATGGATGATCAAAAAACAAAAAAAGGAGAAAAAATATAGTAGAGGGAGAGAAGAGAAAGAAAAAGAAATAAGTAAAAGAAGAAAGGAAGAGAAGAAGAAATTGACAAAAAGGGAGAGAAGCATAAACTGATGAAACAAATGAATCAGAACAGAATTAGCAAAAGAATGAATAGAAGAAGGAGATGATGAGGAGGAGAAACTTTGAGATATATTAAAACTGGTATAGGACAATGCTATCTTTGCAACTAAATCCATATAAACGGCCACTTGAATATAATAATTGCAAATATATAATTTTCAGTAACACACATTTCCAAAGACAGATGAAGTCTCAAAAATTCTATGTATGATGAATAATTTTTTCACATATAGACAAAACCATCTTTTTATATTCAAGCTTACTTTTATTCATTCACTCAAATAAGCTGATGGCATAGCATTTTATCCCCCAAAAAGTATCAAAATTTGTATTTCCCTAAACATATCCACAATTCCCTGAGTTATGATTTCAGTTCTGTGCAGTTCTCATAAATGCCAATCACTAGGATCTAAGATTCCCTTACAAAATGGGATAATAAAGACAATGTTATGGTTTGGATGTATTATGTTATCCAAAAATTCATGTGTAAAACAATGCAAGAAACGTTGGAGTTGAAATGATTGGGTTGCGAAAACATTAATCTACTTGTTAATTAATCAACTGTTATGGATTAAGTGGGTGGTAACTATAAGCAGGTAGCATGTGGCTGGAAGAGGTGTGTCACTGAGGGAATGCCTTTAGGTAATATATTTTGTCCCTGGTGAGCAGATCACTTTTGTTGCTTCCTAATTACCAAGTAGGTACTCAGCTGCATTTCTTCTCCACATCCTTCTGCCATGATTTTCCACCTCACCTCAGACCCAAAACATGGAGTTGGCCATCTATCAACAGATCTCTGAAACTGCGATTCCCCAATAAGCTTTTTCTCCTTTAAAATTGTTCTTGTCAATTATTTAGGAAACAGTAGCAAAAACCTGACTAAAACAGACCAGGATTTGAACACACACATGTTGAACAATGCCTGGCATGTAATATCAGCTCAGTTAACATTTGTTATATATATTTATAAATAAACAAATTGAAGGTAGAAAATAAGTGAAGAATATGAGGTCTATTTTATTTTTAATCTGTAGGGTAGAACATATTTTTATATTATTCTTTTTTGGTAGATATATACTCCAACAGTATGATTTCCCTGTTATCTTATCTATGATAATATTTACACTTTAAAAGATAAGCTTCACATCTCAAAAAGAAGATAGAAATAGTGGGAATATAGAATTTGGATGTCATCTAATTACAAACACTTTTGTAACATGAGGTGACTTGGTATCTGTGATCCCACAGTTCTCATCATTGTTCACCAATCTTAGGTCATGAGTAAGTAGGAAGGATGTAGATATTAAAATAGTTGGTAAATAGAAATGTTGAACATCCTGTACAACTCAAAAAAATGTGGATTATGAAAAGAACTTGAAAAACATGTAAAATATTTCTGTGGACACAATGGTTTTTATTTAAGTCTCAGTTTTTGGCTTACATATAGAGTGTAAAATTGCATTTTAGTTACATAGTTTTGAGGAAAAAAAGTACTTTATATACTTTTTTTCTACAACAGACTATTTTACTGAAGATACCAGAATACTTTGTTTATCATCCTGTTCCTCACAAATTGTAAATTTAATCCAAGTAAACTTCTCATGAGAAATTTATGCAATTCCTAGCTTAATCAATGATATTGTTAAGCACTGAGATTTGTAAATATAGCAACTAATATAGTGACCACTAACCAGAATAACAGTGATCAATTTTGAATTTCTTATGAATGTAGATTTCGGTCTCAATTCTAAAAAAATCTTTAAAAATTACTAAAATAACTATAAAAGTAGTTATTGACATTTATTTTCTCTCTTACTCTGGCCCAAGATTAAAAATCACTCAAATTGTCCTCAGTCATTATTCTGTTGGATGATGGACAATAATATAAATCATTCAAAAGAGTAGGTTCTAGGTAATTTCTTCTTACTTTCCTTTTGATTTAGTAGAATAATGGTTGAGATCATTTTTTTTTTCTTTTTCAGTATTCACAGATTCTTGGGACTACTTTTTTAAAAGTTATGTAATGTTAAAAAATAACAAGGAATCTGTGAAGGAGTCCAAAGTTTCAGCTGGGCTTTAGATTTTATGAATCACTTTTATAGTTTTGCTCTCCTAACACAAGATAACAATACTTGCAACACTTTGTGTGTCTAGGTTTCTGTATTTTCCCTTTGTTATTTTTTTTGTACAGCAGCAAACAATAGAAGCCCCTTTCACCCAACTTGTTCTCAAGTAATTGTATGATAATAATTAGGAACTAAATTTAAAATAATTATAATAAACATATAGTCAAAATTATAATGCAAAACAAAAACAAAACATGGAAGGAGCAACTGTCATTAATTTTGCTTCTTCCTCTTTTTCTTAAATAAAACAAAATCAATACAGAAAATTCAACTTGATTTCAACAGCTCTACCTCCAAAAAGACAATTTTTTTTTCTAGCTTTGCCATATGTCTTACTTGGATTGTTATGGTCACTATCTGAATCTTCTTGATATATTAACCTAGAGTACGGATTATTCTCAGTAGGTATCATCATGGAAGAAATGTGGTCAAGGGAATAACACTACTCCCTCGTATCATTACACTCTCGTATCATTAGCACAGTGTGTGTAATATATACATAATATGTGGACACATGCCCACTTTTACTTAATTAAGAGGATTATAGCATACAAGAGCTGTGACATCAAAAGAGTTCAGTGATTCACAGGAATTCCAGCTGGGTGTACTCATGGTCCCAAGTCATGGATCATCTACCTCTCCTTCAAGTTTTCCTTGTCTTTCTTCATGTTTTCTTCCTATAAACATCTTTAAATGAATCATCAATTACTCTTTGCTAAATCCTCTTCAAAGAACATGAATGTGATTTGCTTGAAAACCACACTTGCTCACAGTACCATACTAGATATCTGAGTCTTTCAATTTGTAATTAAACTTTATAAGAGAAGAAGTCCCACAGAAAAGTTCAGCTGACTGCCTCTCAGTAAAGTACATATATTTTTTTTCACTTTGAAGTAACTTAGCTGTTTTTATTGAGTTAGGCCTACTGTGTAGGGCCTTGGGAATGTAATGCAAGATGCTGCTACATTGTGTAAGATCTTGAGATTTTGTGACAAATAATTTGGAGTTACTGTTTTAGTAAAGAATACACTGCTTGTATTCTTGATGATTGTCATTCTGACAAGAGTGAGATGAAATCTTATAGTACTTTTGATTTGCATTTCTCTAATTGCTAGAGATGTTGAACACTTTTTCATATATTTGTTGATCAATTATATTCCTTCCTCTGTGAAGTGTCTGTTCAGTTTCTTAGCCCATTTACTGATTGGGTTATTTGGTTTTTTGGTGTTAAGTTTTTTGAGTTCTTTATATATCCTAGAGATTAATGCTTTATCAGAGGTTCATGTAGAAAAGATTTTCTCCCAATCTGTAGGCTCTCTCTTCACATTATTGTTTCCTTTGCTGAAAAGAAGCTTTTTAATTTGAATCCATCCCATTTATTGATTCTTGATTCTACTTCTTGCACTTTAGGAGTCTTGTTAAGAAAGTCAGATCTTATGCTGTTGTGGTGAAGATAAGGCCTATTTTCTCTTCTCTTAGGTGCAGGGTCTATATTCTCATGCCTAAATCTTTGATTTACTTTGAGTTGATTTTTGTGCAGGGTGATAGATAGAGCTATAATTTAATTTTGCTGCATATGGATTTCCAGTTTTGTCAGCACCATTTTATCTTTTCTCCAGTAAATCTTTTTGGCACCCTTGTCTAGAATGAGATAACTATATTTAAGTGGGTCTTTTTATGTGTGTGTTTGTCAATACCATGCTGTTTTTGTTACTAGAGTTCTGTCGTATAGTTTAAGTTCTGGTATTGTGATGCCTCCTGCTTTACTTTTTCTTTTCTTTTTCTTCCTTTCTTTTCTTTTTGTGTGTGGTGCTGGGGATTGAACCCAGGGCCTTGTGCATGCAAGGCAAGCACTCTATCAACTGAGCTATATCCCCAGCCTGCTTTACTTTTTCTTGCTAAGGGTTGTTTTGGCTATTCTAGGTCTCTTAATTTTCCAAATGAATTTTATGATTGCTTTTTCTATTTCTATGAAGAATGTCATTAGGATTTTAATAGGAATTGCATTAAATCTGTATAACACTTTTGGTAATATGGCCATTTTGACAATATTAATTCTGTCTATCCAAGAGCATGGGAGATCTTTTCATCTTTTGAGGTTTCCTTCAATTGCTTTCTTTAGTCTTCTGTAGATTTCATTGTAGAGGTCTTTTACCTCTTTTGTTAGATTGATTCCCACTTTTTTTGATGCTATTGTTAATGGAGTAGTGGTGAAAGAGACCATTGTTGTCTTGTTCCAGTTTTTAACTGGGAATGCTTTCAATTTTTCTCCATTTACAATGATGCTGGTATTGGGTTTAGCATATATAGCTTTTACAATGTTGAAGTATGTTCCTACTATCCCCAGTTTTTCTAGTGTTTTGAACATGAAGGTGTGCTGTATTTTCTCAAATGCTATTTCTGCATCTATTGAGATGATCATATGATTCTTCTTTTTAAGTTATTAATATGATGAATTGCAATAGGTGAGGATGCAGTTAAAAACATCCACTCATATATTGTGGAACTTCAAATTGGTGCAACTACTATGGAAAGCAATATGGATTTTCCTCAGAAAACTGAGAATATTATTAATCACCATTTGACCCAGCTATCCCATTCCTTGGTTCATATCCAAAGGACTTAAAATCAGCATACTATCATGACACAGCCACAGCAATATTTATAGCAGCTTAATTCACAATAGCTAGATGATGGAACCAACCTAGGTGTCCCTCAGTAGATTACAGATAAAGAAAATGTGGTTTATATACTTAATGAAATATTACTCAGCTTTAAAGAAGAGTAAAATTATGGCATTTTTCAGTAAATGATTGGAGTTGGATAATATCATGCTAAGCAAAATAAGTCATTCCCAAAAAACCAAAGGCTAAATGTTTTCTCTAATATGTGGATGCTCATTCACAATAAGAAGGTGGGCACTAGGGAAGAATAGCATTACCTTAGATTAGGTAGAGGAAAGTGATGAGAGGGGAGGGAAGGGGACGTGGAGATAGAAAAGATAGTAGAATGAAACACATATTATACTGTATGTATAAATGTGACTACATGACCAATATGATTCTGCAACATGTACACACAAAAAAAGAATTATATCCCATCTATGTATAATGTATCAAAGTGTATAAATGCATTCTATTGTCATGTATAACTAATTAAAACAAATAAAAATTTTAAAAAAGAAAACACCAAATGAACCTTTTAAAAGAAAAAAAAGAAAACACTGCTGAAACTTCTGATCACTGATGCTATGAAAATGACACAATTTAATGGATCTCTTGGAATTATGAAGGCAAAACTATCACATTTGCCTGTTCTGTTTTACTTGTTTCATACATTTTCCCAAACCTGTCAGATTTACACAGACTCAGATCAAAAGAAGGTGCCATCCATCGGGACCATAGAGAAGGTAGTTCTACAGGAAAGTCTTTATTTTTATCTAATGTATTAAACTACCTGTTGAAGTTTTTATAGACTGTAGAAATACACAATAGGATAACCAAAGTTAGAGCATTTGAGTTTTTGTAGCAAAAGCACTTTTCCTTCTTTAAAATGTTTTGTGGTTACTCTGAGGAAGATTAAAAAAAGTTGTCAGGAAATTAGGAGACTTGACCTTCCTATCATACATTTAGCATTATCTGATAGGACTACCAATATCAAAATGTGTGCTTAGTAGCATTCTATTATCAAGTAGAAGACTTATACAAAAGGCCTAAACAGACTTGGAAAGTTCAATTGAATTTCAAGAACAATTTTCTCACCTACAAACATATCTTTCCAATCCTGTTATTTTGCTATCTCCATATATATACTCTCTCTCTTTCTCTCTCTGTCTCTCTCAAGGTCATATACATGACCTTGTGAGATTGTGCATGTGTGTGTGTGTGTGTGTGTGTGTGTGTGTGTGTGTGTGTGAGAGAGAGAGAGAGAGAGAGAGAGAGAGAGAGAGAGAGAGAGAGACCATTAATAGACAAAAAGAATCCAAAGCATGGCTTATATGGCTTATACGTGTTATCATGGTGTTTATTCTGGCTTTATGTGTTCCTGAATGACTATGGAGAAGAAAAATTTCAAAGAAAGCACAATTGAGCCCTTAGATTACTTTTCCTCCTCTGTCTGAAAGACAGAATAACTAGAAAAATAGATCTATGTCAATTTATAGCAAAGAGTAAATGTTTGTGTTGAAATATTAAAATTATATTTGTCCATGTTAAGCCTTATTAATGATGTCCAATCTGGAGGAGACCCTTTACCACCAGATAAAATCAAAACAATAAAACACTCACATATATCTACCTGACACCAAGAGCTTTTCCACTCTTGAAGTGGATATGGTGGCAATATTGCTGTTTATGCATTTAAACATGATTTTAAAATAGATTCTTCTACTTAACAGGGTTACTTTCATTAACAACCCTGCAAAATACCTGGTTTTCAAATAGCAACTATTAGCCTTATTCACCACCTTTTTGAAAACAGGAATAAACTGGGCCAGAGAAGTAACTGGATTTCTGGTCAACAAGAATTGATAATAATTTGAAATTATCCTTTTGGGCTCATTGCTAAGGTTTAATATGTGTCCCTCAAAGCCTTGTTACCCAGGATGGCATCACTTCAAGGTGGGAAACTTTTGAGAATGGGGCCTTGTGGGCGGTCCTCAGGTCTTTGTTAGTGTAGACATGAAAAAGATTGTGGAACCCCAGGCCATCCTTTCGGTCTTTGCTTCCATGCTCATTAGTTAAGCAGTTTTACTTTGTCATGTGCTTCCATCGTAATGTGCTGTGTCACCACAAGCCCAAAGCCTGGGAAAAAAAATTGATTATGGATTGCAAACTCCAAAACTGTGATTCAAAATAAACCTATTCTCTTTGTAACTTGGTTATCTCTGGGATTTCAATATTGAAGGGTTATGGAAAATAATATTCCTACACGACAGCTCCCAGGAAAAACAGAAAGAAGGTGTGGATTGGGAGAAGGCGAAAAATAACCAAACATTAAAACTCACCCAGGAAATCCTTTTCCGGGAACAATTGGCTTTGTAGAAAAGAAGCAGATACTAAAACACTGGGCCCTGGACTTACCATTTCCCAAGGCCGATGAGTCCTGGAAGGGGAAAAGCAAATAGTGAAGCTCTGGGAAACAATAAATCCCAGAGGAAGAAGAAAGGCAATGGGTGGGATTTGAATATTCAACCCTCAGGATCTGAGCTCCTATCTTTCCTAGTAATAATGACCTTTAAACTTTTTACAACTATCTTCCTGAGTTAAAATTTTAACCTGCATAACTTGTTCCCTGACTGTCCAAACCAGCATGTCCCCAGTTTCCAATGATTAATTCACCCTTATTGTAAGCCATAAACTCAGAGTCCTTTTGTAAATCAGGGGCCATTTTTGACACAGAAAATGAACTCTTCCAGTGCCTGACTGGTTTACCCCACTGTGGAATAAAGGAAAACTTGCTGATCTTTTGGAGTTCTGCTTCCCTCCCAATTATTTGTGTTTTCATAATGTTGCCAATACAAAACTGTATTAACAAGCTCATATACAACCATTCCCTTCTATAAAGATCCCCATTTCTTAGAGGTCTGTGATTAAGTATGGGAGAGGGTATCTCTTCATATTTATGTAACATCATGTTACTGGCACCCAAATAATTTCTGCTTGGGTTACAAAATATAATAGATCTTATTTGATTATTTGTTGTTGTTATAACGAAACAGTTGTTTAAAACAATTAATTTCAGATTACTTTCCTCTTTTTTTTTTTAATTTTTTATTGTTTGCTGTTCAAAACATTACATAGTTCTTGATATATCATATTTCACAATTTGATTCAAGTGGGTTATGAGCTCCCATTTTTACCCCATATACAGATTGCAGAATCACATCAGTTACACATCCATTGATTTACATATTGCCATACTAGTGTCTGTTGTATTCTGCTGCCTTTCCTATCCTCTACTATCACCCCTCCCCTCCCCTCCCCTCCCCTCTTCTCTCTCTGCCCCCTCTACTGACATTCGTTTGTCCCCCTTGTATTATTTTTCCCCTTCCCCTCACTTCCTCTTGTATGTACTTTTGTATAACTCTGAGGGTCTCCTTCCGTTTCCATGCATTTTCCCTTCTCTCTCCCTTTCCCTCCCACCTCTCATCCCTGTTTAATGTTAATCTTCTTCTCATGCTCTTCGACCCTACTCTGTTCTTAGTTACTCTCCTTATATCAAAGAAGACATTTGGCATTTGTTTTTTAGGGATTGGCTAGCTTCACTTAGCATAATCTGCTCTAATGCCATCCATTTCCCTGTAAATTCTAGGATTTTGTCATTTTTTAATGCAGAGTAATACTCCATTGTGTATAAATGCCACATTTTTTTTATCCATTCATCCATTGAAGGGCATCTAGGTTGGTTCCACAGTCTAGCTATTGTGAATTGTGCTACTATGAACATTGATGTAGCAGTGTCCCTGTAGCATGCTCTTTTTAGGTCTTTAGGGAATAGACCGATAAGGGGAATAGCTGGGTCAAATGGTGGCTCCATTCTCAGCTTTCCAAGAAATCTCCATACTGCTTTCCAAATTGGCTGCACCAATTTGCAGTCCCACCAGCAATGTACAAGTGTACCCTTTTCCCCACATCCTCGCCAGCACTTGTTGTTGTTTGACTTCATAATGGCTGCCAATCTAACTGGAGTGAGATGGTATCTTAGGGTGGTTTTGATTTGCATTTCTCTGACTGCTAGAGATGGTGAGCATTTTTTCATGTACTTGTTGATTGATTGTATGTCCTCCTCTGAGAAGTGTCTGTTCAGGTCCTTGGCCCATTTGTTGATTGGGTTGTTTGTTCTCTTATTGTCTAATTTTTTGAGTTCTTTGTATACTCTGGATATTAGGGCTCTATCTGAAGTGTGAGGAGTAAAGATTTGTTCCCAGGATGTAGGCTCTCTATTTACCTCTCTTATTGTATCTTTTGCTGAGAAAAAACTTTTTAGTTTGAGTACGTCCCATTTGTTGATTCTAGTTATTAACTTTTGTGCTATGGGTGTCCTATTGAGGAATTTGGAGCCCGACCCCACCGACTGTAGATCGTAGCCAACTTTTTCTTCTATCAGACGGCGTGTCTCTGATTTGATATCAAGCTCCTTGATCCATTTTGAATTAACTTTTGTGCATGGCGAGAGAAAGGGATCCAGTTTCATTTTGTTGCATATGGATTTCCAGTTTTCCCAGCACCATTTGTTAAAGATGCTATCCTTCCTCCATTGCATGTTTTTAGACCCTTTATCAAATATAAGATAGTTGTAGTTTTGTGGATTGGTTTCTGTGTCCTCTATTCTGTACCATTGGTCCACCCGCCTGTTTTGGTACCAGTACCATGCTGTTTTTGTTACTATTGCTCTGTAATATAGTTTGAAGTCTGGTATCGCTATACCGCCTGGTTCACATTTCCTGCTTAGCATTGTTTTTGCTATTCTGGGTCTTTTATTTTTCCATATGAATTTCATGATTGCTTTCTCTATTTCTACAAGAAATGCCATTGGGATTTTGATTGGCATTGCATTAAACCTATAGAGAACTTTTGGTAATATCGCCATTTTGATGATGTTAGTTCTGCCTATCCATGAACAGGGTATATTTTTCCATCTTCTAAGATCTTCTTCTATTTCTCTCTTTAGGGTTCTGTAGTTTTCATTGTATAAGTCTTTCACCTCTTTTGTTAGGTTGATTCCCAAGTATTTTATTTTTTTTGAAGATATTGTGAATGGAGTGGTTGTCCTCATTTCCATTTCAGAGGATTTGTCGCTGATATACAGGAATGCCTTTGATTTATGCGTGTTGATTTTATATCCTGCCACTTTGCTGAATTCATTTATTAGCTCTAATAGTTTCTTTGTAGACCCTTTTAGGTCTGCTAGGTATAGAATCATGTCATCTGCAAATAGTGATAATTTAAGTTCTTCTTTTCCTATTTTGATGCCTTTAATTTCTTTCGTCTGTCTAATTGCTCTGGCCAGTGTTTCGAGAACTATGTTGAACAGAAGTGGTGAGAGAGGGCATCCCTGTCTTGTTCCAGATTTTAGAGGGAATGCCTTCGATTTTTCTCCATTCAGAATGATGCTAGCCTGAGGCTTAGCATAGATTGCTTTTACAATATTGAGGTATGTTCCTGTTATCCCTAGTTTTTCTAGAGTTTTGAACATAAAGGGATGCTGTACTTTGTCGAATGCTTTTTCCGCATCTATCGAGATGATCATATGGTTCTTATTTTTAAGTCTATTGATGTGGTGAATAACATTTATTGATTTCCGTATATTGAACCAGCCTTGCATCCCAGGGATGAATCCTACTTGATCATGGTGCACAATTTTTTTGATATGTTTTTGTATCCGAGTGGCCAGAATTTTATTGAGGATTTTTGCATCTAGGTTCATTAGAGATATTGGTCTGTAGTTTTCTTTCTTTGAAGTGTCTTTGTCTGGTTTAGGTATCAGGGTGATGTTGGCCTCGTAGAATGAATTTGGAAGTTCTCCCTCTTTTTCTATTTCCCGAAGTAGCTTGAAAATTATTGGTATTAGTTCCTCTTTAAAGGTTTTGTAAAACTCTGCTGTATACCCATCCGGTCCTGGGCTTTTCTTAGTTGGTAGTCTTTTGATGGTTTCTTCTATTTCCTCAATTGATATTGGTCTGTTTAGGTTGTCTATATCCTCCTGACTCAATCTGGGCAGATCATATGACTTAAGAAATTTATCTATGCCTTCACTATCTTCTAATTTATTGGAGTATAAGGATTCAAAATAATTTTTGATTATCTTCTGTATTTCTGAAGTATCTGTTGTGATATTGCCTCTTTCATCCCGTATGTTAGTGATTTGAGTTCTCTCTCTTCTTCTCTTCGCTAGCATGGCTAAGGGTCTGTCGATTTTGTTTATTTTTTCAAAGAACCAACTTTTAGTTTTGTCAATTTTTTCAATTGTTTCTTTTGTTTCGATTTCATTAATTTCAGCTCTGATTTTAATTATTTCTTGCCTTCTACTTCTTTTGCTGTTGTTTTGCTCTTCTTTTTCTAGGATTTTGAGATGAAGTATGAGATCATTTATTTGTTGGTTTTTTCTTTTTTTAAGGAATGAACTCCAAGCAATGAATTTTCCTCTTAGAACTGCTTTCAATGTGTCCCATAGATTCCGATATGTTGTGTCTGTGTTTTCATTAATCTCTAAGAATTTTTTAATTTCCTCCTTGATGTCTTCTATAACCCATTGATCATTCAGTAACCTATTGTTCATTCTCCAAGTGATGTATTCTTTTTCCTTCCTTCTTTTATCGTTGATTTTCAGTTCCATTCCATTATGATCAGATAGGATGCATGGTATTATCTCTACTCCTTTGTATTGTCTAAGAGTTTCCCTGTGACATAATATATGATCTATTTTTGAGAAGGATCCATGTGCTGCTGAGAAAAAAGTGTAACTGCTTGATGTTGGGTGGTATATTCTATATATGTCAATTAAGTCTAGGTTATTAATTGTGTTATTGAGTTCTATAGTTTCCTTATTCAACTTTTGTTTGGAAGATCTGTCCAGTGGTGATAGAGGTGTGTTGAAGTCTCCCATGATTATTGTATGGTGGTCTATTAGACTCTTGAACTTGAGAAGAGTTTGTTTGATGAACATAGCTGCACCATTGTTTGGGGCATATATATTTATGATTGTTATGTCTTGTTGGTGTATGGTTCCCTTGAGCAGTATGTAGTGTCCCTCTTTATCCCTTTTGATTAACTTTGGCTTAAAATCTATTTTATTTGATATGAGTATGGATACTCCTGCTTGTTTCCGAAGTCCATATGAGTGATATGATTTTTCCCAACCTTTCACCTTCAGCCTATGTATGTCTTTTCCTATCAAATGCGTCTCCTGTAGGCAGCATATTGTTGGGTCTTGTTTTGTGATCCATTCTACTAGCCTGTGTCTCTTGATTGGTGAGTTTAAGCCATTAACATTTAGGGTTATTATTGAGATATGGGTTGTTCTTCCAGCCATATTTGTTTATTTATGTTACTAAACATGGTTTGTTTTCCACTTTGATTATTTTCCCCCCTTTAGTGTCCTACCTCCCACTGTTGGTTTTCATTGTTATTTTCCATTTCCTCTTCCTGTAATGTTTTGCCAAGGATGTTTTGAAGAGATGGTTTTCTAGCTGCAAATTCTTTTAACTTTTGTTTATCGTGGAAGGTTTTAATTTCATCTTCCATCCTGAAGCTTAATTTCGCTGGAAACACAATTCTTGGTTGGAACCCATTTTCTTTCAGTGTTTGAAATATGTTATTCCAGGATCTTCTAGCTTTCAGAGTCTGTGTTGAAAGATCAGCTGTTATCCTGATTGGCTTACCCCTAAATGTGATCTGCTTCCTTTCTCTTGTAGCTTTTAAAATTCTCTCCTTATTCTGTATGTTGGGCATCTTCATTATAATGTGTCTAGGTGTGGGTCTCTTATGATTTTGCACATTCGGCATCCTGTAGGCTTCTAGGATTTGGGGTTCTGTCTCATTCTTCAAGTCTGGGAAGTTTTCTCGAATTATTTCATTGAATAGATTGCTCATTCCTTTGGTTTGAAACTCTGTTCCTTCCTGTATCCCAATGACTCTTAAATTTGGTCTCTTGATGTTATCCCATATTTCTTGGATGTTCTGCTCATGGTTTCTTAACAGTCTTGCTGAGCTGTCTATGTTCTTTTCAAGTTGAAATACTTTATCTTCATTGTCTGATGTTCTGTCTTCTAAGTGTTCTACTCTGCTGGTAGTATCCTCAATTGAGTTTTTAAGTTGGTTTATTGCTTCCTGCATTTCTAGGATTTCTGTTTGTTTGTTTTTTATAACCTCTATCTCCCTGTATAGTTGATCTTTTGCTTCTTGGATTTGTTTATGTAATTCATTGTTGAAGTGATCTTTCATTGTCTGATTTTGCTGTCTGATGTCTTCCTTGAGACTCCAGATCATCTGAAGCATGTATATCCTGAATACTTTATCTGACATTCCATCAGCTGCAGCTATTACCTCTTCTAACGTTGAGTTGACCTGCAATGCTTGTGGTCCTTTCTTTCCTTGTCTCTTCATACTGTTCGCGTTCCTTTCTTCTTGGTGAAACTGTTGTGCTATTGAATTTTCCCCCTATATATTTATATTGGTCTTGTATAGTTGCAAAGTCTCCCTCGCAGGCGCGGGCTGCGGCTCTGCCCCTCCTCCAATTGGGGCAATGTGCCTACCACGCCGGCAGGCCGCTGGGCCTGCTCTGCCAGTCGGTAGCAGGTCCGCCGACCTTGAAGGCGCGGGCGGCGGCTCTGTCCCTCTGCGGGCCGCTAGGCTTGTTCTGTCGGTGGTCGCAGTTCTGCCTACTTTGCAGGCGCAGGCAGCGGCACTGCCCCTCTGCAGGCCTCTGGGGCTGTACTGCCAGTGGGTCGCAGGTCCGCCTACTTTGCAGGCGTGGGGGGGGGGGCGGCTCTACCCTTCCTCAGGCCACTGGGCCTGTTCTGTCTCTCGGTTGCAGGTCTGACCTGTTCTGATGGTGGTCTCAGTTCCGACTACCTTGCAGGCACGGGGGGGAGGGGGCGGCTCTGCCTCTCAGCAGGCCGCTGCTCCTCTTCTGCCGGTGGGTCGCAGGCCCGCCTACCTTGCAGGAGTGATTGGAAGCTCTGTCCCGCCGCGGGCCACTGGGCCTTTTCTGTCGGTGGTCACCCTTCCCCTACCTGGCAGGCGAGGGTGGTGGGGGGCGGCTCTGCCCCTCAGCAGGCCGCTGGGCCTGCTCTGTGTTTGGTCCCAGTTCCCTCTACTATGCCGGCGCAGGGGGAGGGGACGAGATTACTTTCCTCTTGAGAATGAGTTTTTGTGCTTATGAGGGTTGTATAAAAATTGTGAGAACTATAGTCCAGGCTATGTTCACAATCTCTACCACATTTTGAAAACTGTAAAATATTTTTTGATTAGCTGCATTTTTTAGGCTGTCTTATACTGTAGGAAAAATTTCCTCTTCCATATTTTTCAATTTCTTTTGTAAACAGAGTTGTTTAATTTTGTAAAATATGTTCTATCTAACAAAATCTTTAATGAATTTTCCTAGATGGGTAGGAATTTCAGAGAAAGCTGCTACCTCTGTATGAAAAAAGAATGAGGTGTTCTTATTCTAAAAATAAAGTAAATAGAATGTCCATTTTTAAGTTTTTTTTTGTGAATAATAATTTTAATTCTCAAAAATTACCTCACATTAACTTATTAATCATATATTCAAGTACTTAGCTTATAGTTGGAATGTTCTAGATTCTTGACTCTGATCAAAGATGGGACAAATATAAAATTAATATATATAATAAAAATGTGATATTTTCAAAATGAAGGTAAAGAGTAAAGTATGAGTGAAGTTTGAAGCATCCTTTCAAATTTTATTCTAGTGTGAATTCCTTTTCCTGAAGAAGGTGGAGAGCTATAGCAGAAATTTTCTCAATTCATTTTCAACCGGTGATTCAAATGTGATTTAAGTTCCGCATCAGATGAATTTACATGGAACTTGAAATTCGAACTCAGATAAATAGGATATGGACCATATATTTTATCAATGTAGATTGCAGCAAAATGGCATGGTCTGGAACCAAAATCTGTGTCTGAGGTTAGCTAATTTAGCAGAAATGTCTTCTTCATAGTAGAAAGAGTGTCATATTGTGGGATCCCGCAGCTTAATGTCAGCTTTCTAATTTTGCACATGATTATTTCCTGATTCCAGAACAATGATGCTGCTTGGAAACAGCAACTGTAGCTAAATTAGTAGCTCAGAAATGAGATTGTTCTAATACTTATGTACTTAATAATGGATGCCTCTTGATTTAGCCAGCAGCTTCCTATTATAATAGGACCAGCCACTCCTCTAGCAGGCTGATTTTGCAGTATAGACTTGAGAGTGGATTCTGAAACATATCCTAGACTCTTTACTTCAGCCATCTCAACAATTCTGTAAGTGACTGGGCCTGCTGTAACAAACACATTTCTATCTGAATAGTCTAGAATATAATCTGTTCTCTGCATTAAAATCTTGGTCAATACAAAATCCTCATAATAATATGCAAAATACATAAAAGGAAGTGTGCTATTATTATGCTAAGTAATAATTGATCTGGATAATAGTGATCTCTCTCTCTTTCCTTTTTTTAAAAAAAAATTCCAGTTATTTTTGCTTCCTTCTAGGCCATGGATTAGACTCCTAAAACTGCTAAAAATGAAGTAAAATAAAATAAAATAGAGGGCCAAAATCTCATTCTAGATCTAGTTTCCCGCCCCCTCTCACTAAGAAATGAGAATTCTCACTTTGGTTATAATATATGTGGGGTATAACTTGGTTTTTAGTGAAACCACACAACATTCTCATGTGGTAAATTTAAAATTAGACCCGTTGAATGTTATTGCTACTTTGGGCAGGTGGAATGTAGCTGTTGTACTTAGATGATAGAATTGCTTTGATAAGAATTGTTCTGTAGAAAAGCTGCATTTGATGACATTGGGGGCTTGCAATAGAAACTGTTAGGTTAGAAAGTGTTAATTAGCACTTTAAGCCATGCTATGACAGTGAGTGTAAGAATGTCTATATGATGATGACTAAATGAAAATTCTTATCTTTTACAGAGAGTGGACAGACCCTGCTGCACCTTTGCTTTCAGATCTAATTATAGAGGATGAGATAAAATCTAAAGTTAGGAGAATTATGATATGTCAAATTTGGTTTCCTGATCTTGGAAGAAAAAAAAAACTTTAATCCTAGTATAACAGGTTCAAAGTACTGAAAAATGAATATTTAAATCCCCAGTGAATCTTCATAGCTACAACTATCATTCTTTTCTTTTTCTAGATACCCATGCCTGTAGATTTCATAATGACCTCACCTGAAGTGGGCACCGTGTAAATAAAGCTTGTTCTTCTCAAGATCTATCAAACTAGCACTTACTGTTTTTTTGCAAATAATAAGGTCAGAAGTCAACAATGCTCAAGTTGGGAAATATAGGCCCTGCTCTAGAACAAAGACAGGATCTCTGTCCTCCGACCATTAAAAGCAAAAATAATATAAATGTGTGTGTGTATGTGTGTGTGTTGTATGGAAATGTAGTTTTAGGGAGCTATAACAATGACATATTAAACCCTGAACATAAAGATGCCTTGTAGAACACAAGGATGCCTTGAATGGCATCATATTTTACTATAAGGCCTCTGAAGTAACAGCGAATAGGGAATATGTGAGTGAATTTACTATGGAAGAAGCTGAGAAATTTCCTTCTTTTTTAATGCTGAATAACATTGTACTTGTATATATCAATTTATTCACTAATAGACACTCAGTTTGTTTCATGTATGTATTATCATAATGGATGTGAGATCATTGCTATTATCTCTTTGAGAGGTATGTTCTTGTGCATGATTTTTTTAGTTTAATGTAGCCCTACTTTTTAAAGTTTTCCTTTTGTTGCATACACTTCTTGTTTTAGATCAAAATGGTCATTGCATAGATGACTGTTGTAGAGCTTTTTCTGTTTCCTTTGATAACTTTTATGAAAACATGGATGAACCCAAGGTACTTTATATTAAGTAAAATAAGCCAGACACAATATACAAATACTGCATGTTCACTTATATGTTAAATTTAAAATAGTTGAACTCATAGAAACAGAGAAGAAAGGTGGTTAGGGAGTGGGAGAAATAGAAACATTGATCAAAAGGGTGCACATTTGTAGCTATATGAAGGATAAATTTTGAAGGCCTCACGTACAGCATGATTATAGTTAATAAAAAAACATTATATACTTTAAATGTGCTGAGCAAATATATTTTGAACAATCTCACTACGAAAAAAGGAAACATGACTAGGTGAGGTGATGAATGTGTTAGTGGCATTCCACAATTACATGATGTGAAAATATTACATTGTACACCTTAAATACATATAACTTTTCTTTGTTAATTATATCTCAATAAAGTAATAAACATAAAAAAATGGAAACTGAAAAATTTCTACTGTATTATATTCCTTTAGAAGGTGAGAGATCTCTCTTCCATACAGCAAAATTAAACAGGAGAATACCACAGATCTTGCAGAGATCCCTAATTTCAACATATTTGTAGAATTGGAAGGGATTTGTTGATAACATATTTTTACCTTCATATTTAAAATATTTTTGTAAATATTTTTAATTGGTTATTTGTAATTATACATGATCATAAAATATACTATGGCACAATTATAAAATCATAGAATGTAATTAGTTTTAATTCACTTCCCAGGATTTCCCCTTCTTTTCCCTTCTTCCCAACTCATTGTATTCCCTCTACTATTTTGAGTATCTACTCTTATAGTTTTTTAATTAGGTTCTTGTGGATGTACATGATGATAAGATAAACTGTGGTATATTCACATATATACATAAGAGAGTTAGGTCAGATTCATTCCATTGACTTTTCCTACCCCATCCCTCCTCCTTTCCTTTCATTCCCTTATGTTTATTCCTCTAATCTTACTTCTACTCTTTTCTATTTATCTCTCTCCTTATTTTGAATTACCTATCTTCCACATATAAGAGAAAAAATTCTACCTTTGACTTTTGGGGACTGGCTTATTTCACTTAGCATGATAGCCTCCAGTTTCATTTACTATCAAATGCCATAAGGTCATTCTTCTTTATAGCTGAGTAATACTCTATTGTGTGTACATACCACATTTTCTTTATTAATTCATCTGTTCAGGGGTACCTAGGTTGGTTCCATAGCTTAGCTATTGTGAATTGTGCTACAGTAAACATTGATATGGTTATATTGCTGTAGTTTGCTGATTTTAAATCCTTTGATATATACCAAGAAGTGGGATAAATGTGTCATATGGTGGTTCCATTCCTATTTTTTGAGGACTCTCCATACAGCTTTCCAGAGTGGTGTACTAATTTGCACTCCCACCAACAATATATGAGTATACCTTTTTGCCCCACATTTTTGCCAACATTTATTGTTACTTTCATTCTTGAAAATTGACATTGGAGGGAGATGAACTCGCAGTGTAATTTTAATTTGCATTTCTCTAATTGCTAGAGATATTAAACATTTTTTCATATATTTGTTAACTGTTTATATTTCTTTTTTTTTTTTTTAAGTGTTTGTATAGTAGTTTTGCCCATGTATGGATTGGGTTATTTGTTGTTTTGCTCTTAATTTTTTTTATTGAGCCCTTTATATATTCTGTATACTAATTCCCTGTATTTGGCACAGGGGCAAAGATTTTCTCCCATGTTCTTAGGTAGGCAGAATTAATATTGTCAAAATGGCTATACTATGAAAATCACTATATAGATTTAATGCAATGCCCATCAAAATTCCAATGATTTTTTTCACAGAAATAGTAAAAGCAGTAATGAAATTCATTTGGAAAAATAAGAGAACCAGAATACCAAATTAATCCTTGGTGAGAAAAACAAAACAGGAGGCATCACAATACTGAATGTCAAATTATATTGCAGACTTATGGTGAAAAAAAACTGCATGGTACTGGCCCAGAAAACAGACATGAAGACCAACGGAATGGAATAGAAGACATAGAGACAAAACCACACATACATATAGATATCTCCTGCTAGACAAAGCTGTCATCAACCTACTTTGGAGAAACAATAGCCTCTTCTAAAATGGTGCTGGGAAAACTGGAAATCCATATGTAGTAGAAAGAAATTTAATCCCTCTCACCCTGAACAAAACTCAACTCAAAGTAGATTAAAGACCTAGAAAGTAGACTAGAACCCCTGCACCTGCTACAAGAAAATGTAGTCTAACACTCCAACATGTTGGCTCAGTAATTAATTTTCTTAACAAGATTCCTAAAATACCAGAAATAAGATGGCTTGACTTCCTTTCATCCAGGAAGGATGGAGTGTTAGCAATGTTTTTTGACTCTCAAGAAAACATGCTTGACCTTTAATTGTTGATTATATTCAAAGATGTATAACATGTAGGTAGGCAACAGGAAGATTGTTTGATCTGTGTCACTGAGGCCAAGGTGTCATCATCACAAGGAAAAGAATTAACTTTTCATCCAGGTTCCATAAATAATCTGGGTCACAAAACCAGAGACCAATGTTTTAAAAAATACATTCTGAAAAAATATTCTGTAATACCACCATAAATACTTAAAGAAAACAATCTTTGAATCTTTCCAAAATAGAACCTGTGGCAATTTTAATCAAATAACTATGCTCTTAGGAAAAAAAATACAGATAAACCATATAAACTGTAAGAAATAATTAAAATTCCCAAATGTGAAAAATACATAGCAGAAGAACATATGAATAATCAAAAAATGAATCCACACTTAAAATATCTGCCTCTCTGGAGCCTTGAAATTTAAAAATCACATAGGTTGCACAATGCAATTATTAGGATCATGTAAGGTGAGGATTTGAAGATGAGTTGGGAAAGACAATTTTGCTAATACCAGCAGCACTCCTACCCTATACTCCCACTTAGTTGAAGACTTTTTAAAAAATATCCTCAGTGAATGGATAGTCAGGGTGAAAATAATCTGTATATATAGGAAAGGAAGCTCAAATGTGTATGCTTTGTCTTAGGTCTGAATGAATACAGGCCCATACTCATAGTGATGCAGATTTTGTGATTATCTCTTGGTAAAACCCATCAAAATCAAAACAGGAACATTAATTTAAATAGTTCCAGTGGGAACTATTTAGGGTGCTTAGCAGAAGCAAAAATCAATATCCATGAAGTGAAAAACCCTCAATTCAGCCTCACAGGAACCACCAACTCAGCCAATCATCAGTTCATATGCAAACTGTAAAACCTCAGAAAATGAGCCAAGTGAGAGACAAGTGAAACAACAAAACATTGCCTTAAAGGCAATCCTACTATGATCATAGATGTGAAACATCCTGAAGTCAAATATGCACTAGAAAAGTCATCAATTAATAGTAATATGTTAACAGATTAAAGAATTGAAAAATTATTTCAAAAAATAAAAAAGTCCTAATTTCCTTTTCTATTTATAATAATTTCTTATTTTGTGTTTCATCTACTAATGGGCAGTTATTCGTGTTTTTAAGGAAACCCCAATCTTTTTTTAGGAGATACCAGGGATTGAACTCAGGGGCACTTGAACACTGAGCCACATCCCTAGCCCTATTTTGTATTTTATTTAAAGACAGGTTCTCACTGAGTTGCTTAGCACCTCATGTTTGCTGACACTGACTTTAAATGCTTTAAAAGCACAATCCTCCTACCTCAGCCTCTTGAGCTATTAGGATTACAGGCCAGGACTGCAGTGCCAGGCTAGAAACCCCAATCTTAAATCTAATATACTAGAACTATCTCTTGAAACTGGAAATGAAATTTCTTGATACCTAATGAAAGACATGTTATTTTTCATGCTTGTGTTATTATGTGAGTAAAAAAAGAGTAATTTATACTAACAATAAAATTTAAAACAGTATTTTTTCACCCAAGTAAACATAGTGGTAAATTTTTCAATGACATAAAATTCTGCTTTCATAATTTTCCCTACAGCAAGTATTACAAAAACATCTGGGAGATTTTATGTCATTGCTAAAGCATATTCTTATTTTTTTCTATTTTACCTTCACCCTGAAGAATTTTCACTCACTAATATTCTATTATATACAAGTGATTTATATATTCAATGATTATTATCCCACAGACATAGTTGTGCTATTTACATTAGTACATAACTGAATGTTTTTCCAGTGGGAGTTCAACAAATGAATAAATAAAAGATTACAAAATATTTATAACAAAATATCAAAATAATAGTCCATTATTATTGTCCTTTGTTCTATGGGTTAGCTTATTTATGCAATATATATTACATTATTTCCATCATTATTTTTACTGGGAATTCTACAAATTAGTTACTTGAATGTTAACTAAGATTTTCCATTTTATTTCAATCATTTACATATACCAATGATAAATACTGATATGCCTTGGAATATATACCATGTAAATATAAATACAATACACATTTTGGACAAAAAAATTATCTTTATTTTTCTGATAGATAGTCATGTTATCTTTGTGTTTGCCAATCCAACTAATAATTATAAATGAAGCTATTTTTAAAAAGCAAAAGTAAAAAAATCAAAGACCCCAATTAATATGATTTTAAAGTAATTTTTCAACATACAAAATTTGAGAGATATATTCAAACATATAACACATATTTTTGTGGAAAATAAATACAATGTTTAAATAATTTAACAATTTCTTAATTCAAGAGATTGAGGATATTAATTATCTTATTACATTCAAGTTTTAAAATTCACCTTCTTTCTCTGTACTTTTTATTCAATATAGCACAGAAAAGTTAACTCTCAACAGCCAATTAAACCACTTAAGTAATATTATAGTCCATGTTGTACAAGTATTGTGGATAATAAAAAAAATGCAAATTGTTTATGCCTCAAATATCTGTTGCTCCACTGAGATTTTTCTATTCATCATACCCAATGAATTTGCTTTTAATTTGTTATTGTTTTCTTTTTTAAAGATCTTTTTCATTTTCAATTGATTATTTCCAAATTTATCTTCTAAGAGAACTATTTATATTCGAGTAACAATACTGCAAACGTTTCTTTCGTCGGGGCTACCAGGAATTGAACCTAGGGGTGCTTAAAAACTAAGCAACATCCCCAGGCCTTTTTCTTATTTTATTTAAAGACAGGGTCTCTCTGAGTATCTTAAGGCCTCTCTAAGTTGCTGAGGCTGGTTTTGAATTTGTGATTCTACTGTCTTATCTTCCTGGGCCACAGGAGGCACGTGCCACTGCACCTAGCCTACAATTTACTTTTTGACTAATTATTTTTCTTCACATAGATTTGTATTGCCACTGTTTTATTCTTGGACTACCGCAATTAATCTATGTTATGATAATTTTCAAATTTATGAAATTACGAGGTCAACATTATTATTTTATTATAACATGGAAGGTATTGATTTATTTTTTCTCTGACCCATTATTCATAAGAATGATGATACTGGTCAAATTATCTTCATTATTTGGGTGAGTTGATTTTGTCTGTGTATCTAATAAGATTCTATCTTCGTTTACATGTCTCTGATATTTTACCATGATCTATTTTACTATGAGTCTTTAATCATTGGTTCTCTTTAGCAGACAGTGAATTCCATAAATCTAAATAGCTATACCCTCACCAGCTTGCAGAAAATATCTTATTAAAGTGCTTCATCAAATCTAAGGTATTGTTGACTCTAAATCATGCCATATTTTGTGTACTATTATGAAATGAAAACATTGGGAAATAAATTACCACATGCCAGTGATTGTAAAATCCCAATTTCAGAGGTGTATGAATATGTAAAAATAAATATATAAATAAATAAAAATAAGTACAAAAGAAAAAAAGAAAAATTATGTTCTAGAATCAATAAAATGATATTTGCACTATTATCCCCATTCTCTCTATGTCATCAGTTATATGTAAGGAAGTACTTAATCTTTCCCCTCATCTTTGTTTTTCATTGCCTCACATTTTTTCTTATGCTTAGTTATATGGGATTAATTTCATAATATGATATTAACAACATATTGTTGTGGTTTTTCTGTGTGAACACTTTATTAAATACAACACAAGTTCTATGTTTATTAATGGTTTAAATATTAAGAACAATACTTAAAGAAAAATTATATGGGCTGTTATTAACTCATGTAAGAAAAATTTCTTTTTATTTCTCCTTTTTTGTTGGTGCATTATAAATAATACTGAGCTATTTTGTTGATTATTCACACATGCACATATCTCGTTGGATTTCATTCCCTAGAACCTCCTCTCTCTCCCTCACCTTCACTATCCTCTGTACCCCTTCACCTACTGGACCAGTGTCTCCTCAAATTTCATGAGACCTATCTGCCTTTTTTCCTTATTACCTTTTTTCTAGCTTCTATGTATCAGAGAAAAATAATTGACTATCCGAGTCTGGTTTATTTCACTTACCATAATGTTCTCAAGTTCCATCAATTTTCTTAAAATAGCATAAATTTGTTCTTATTTATGGCTGAGCAAAACACACGTGTGTGTGTGTGTGTGTGTGTGTGTGTATACACAGATATATCACATTTTCTTTATCAATTCACCTGTTAATGGACTCTGGTATCTTTGCATAATTTGACTTTTGTGAATTGCACTGCTATAAACATGAATATGCATGTGTCACTATACAATGTTGACTTTAGTTCTTTGAAGTACATCATGAGGAATGGTATAGCTGTGTTCCATTCATGGTCGTTGAAGAATCTCCATACTGACTACAAAAATTTCTTTTTTGTCCCATAGTTTATTGAGGTAAAATTGAAGTGTAATAAAATGCACAGATTTGAAGTATGCAATTTGATGATTTTGACATATATGTAATTAATACAATCAATATAAAAAAATTCCCTTACTTTTTTTTATTTGAAATCATTCAGACTGTGTTACCTGCATGATTTATTACATTAAAAATCAATCGCCTTAAGATATATAGAACCTCACCACCACATCCACTATTTAAAAATAAAATGGTGCACTTATTAATATCTGAGATCAAGGAAGAAAGAACAAGAATAGTAAATAAAACTTACTTTGAACTAAGTGATAATAAAAGCTTTAAATATCAAAGTCTCTGGGATAAAACAGTATTCAGATGAACATTTGTAATTTAAAGCACATGTGTCAAAAGAAGCTAAAATAACAGATTATTTCCAAATTAACTAATAGGAAGGAAAAACTAAGAGTAGGAGAAGAAATATATGAAATAGAGAAGAAAAAATACAGCTAAAATTTATGCAAATTAAACAAGTCTAATCAAGCAAAAACAGGAACACAAAAATTAATATCAATGGAAGAGAGCTGTCAAAATAACCCTACAAATGTTAAATATATTAAGTTAGTATTACAATCATATGCCAACATATGTGATAACTTACTTAACATGGTCGACATAAGAGAAGGATCCATGAGCTGCTGAGAAGAAAATATATTCAGTTATTGATGAATTAATATTTTATATATGTCTGTTAATTCTAAATTATTGATTGTATTATTTAGTTCCATAGTTTCTTTGTTTATTTTTGTTTGGAAGATATATCCAGTAGTGAGAGAGATGTGTTAATGTCATCCAATATTATTGTGTTGCGATCTATTTGATTTTTGAAGTTGAGAAGAGTTTGTTTGACGCTTCATTATTTGGGGCATAAGTATTTATGATTGTTATGTATTGTTAACATATAATTCCTTTAACCAGTATTAAATGGCCTTCTTTGTCTCTTCAGATTAATTTTGGCTTGAAGAACACTTTATCTCATCTGAGGATAGAAATCCCTACTTATTTATGAGATCCATGTGAGTGATGTTTTTTCCCCATCCTTTCATTTTCAGTCCGTGGATGTCTTTGTCTATAAGTTGAGACTCCTGGAGACAGCATATTGTTGAATCTTGGTTTTTATTCCAATCTTCTAATTTTTGTCTTTTGATTGATGAATTTAGGCCATTAATGCTCAAGATTATTATTGATATGTGATTTGTGTTCCCAGTCATTTTGGTTTCTTTCTAGTTTTCCATTTGAAGTAGTTTCTCTCTCTCCTCTCTCTCTCTCTCTCTCTCTCTCTCTCTCTCTGTGCTGGGAATTGAACCCAGGGCCTTGTGCATTTAAGGCAAACACCCTACCAACTGAACTGTATCCACAGCCCTGAATTAGTTTCTCCTTTGATCTACTGTTTCTTTTTTTAAAATTTCATCTTCATGGAATATATTGTTGGAAATATTTTGAAGTGCAGGTTTTCTGTTTGAAAATTCTGTTAATTTTTGTTCATCATTGAAGGTTTTTATTTCATTTTCAAATCTGAAGCTTAAATTTGCTGAACATAGGATTCTTGGCTTATATTCATTTTCTATCAGACCTCGGTATATGTTATTCCAGAACTTCCAAGCTTTGAGGGTCTGGATTGAGAAATCAGCTGAGATTTATATTGGTTTCCCCCTATATATAATCTGATGTTTTTCTCTTTCAGCCTTTAAACCTATCCTTATTCTGTATGCTAGGCCTTTTCAGTATAATATGCTTTGATGTTTGTCTGTTGTCATATTGCACACTTGGGGTTCTATAATCCTCTTGTATTTGATTTTCCACTTTATTTTTTATATTTGGGAAATTTTCTGATATTATTTCATTGAAAAGATTGTGCATTCCATTAGTATGTATCTCCATGCCTTCATCTATCCCAATAAATCTTAAATTTGATCTTTTCACATTATCTCATATTTTTGGAAGTTCTGGTCATGGTTTCTTAACACCTTCTCTCCATGGTCAACTTTATTTTCAAGAATATATATATATATATATATATATATATATATATATATATATATATATATATATTGTCTTCATTGACTGAGCTTCTATCTTCTCTGTTGGTTTATTGTTTTTTAACTTGGTTTATTGTTTCCTTCATTTTAAGGATTTCTATTTTTGTTTGTTTGTTTTGTTTTGTTTTTCAGAATCTCTTGTTTTTGAAGTGATCTTTTACTACATGTTTTTGCTCTCTTGAATCTTCTTTTACTTCACAGATCAGTTTAACTATGTACATTCTATGCTCTTTCTCTGACATTTCTTCCACTGTGGTTTTGATGGATTCTGTTATTGTGGTATATTGGTTTGCTTGGGATGATTTATTCCTTTGATTTTTTCACATTGGTTATGTGGCTACCCAACTAACAATATGGATCTGAGGCAGTGGAGTTTCTACCTTGTGGATTCATAGTGTCCTTGAAGGTTTCTAGTACCTCAATCTTTAGGGGGAGACAAATAATAACAACAACCAATAAAATTTACATCATTAAACCAAATAGTTCCTACTACAATGTCTACAATGTTAATTAGAACAATATACAGAAATAATGTGCTAAGTTATTGCCTATAATAATAACAGCAAGTTTGCAAAAGCATTTACATTTTCAAATGGTGGACAGGGAAAAAACAGAGTTGATAGAGGATGTGATAATTATGTGAGAGGAGGAGAAAAGACAAGAGAAAAAGATTAAAGGTAGAGTGAAAGGAGGACTAATAGAGATGGGCTTTTAATGGAAGAAAAGAGAATTAGGGAAACAGGTAGGGGAAAAATATATAAAAATCAAAAAAAATTTAAATTAAAAATAAAAATAAAGAAATACAACAGAACATTAAAATGTACTAACGAAACATCCTACTTCACAAACAAAAAACAAAAAGAAAAAAAGCAAACAAAAAAACAAAAAAAATGAATCTATGTAAAATAACTTCTCTCAAGAATTCTAGACATGAAAAGATGAGTTTTGACATACATGTAATTAATACAATCAATTAAGGTCACAATTAAACAGTGAAAAAGAATTTTAAAAGAAAAAGAAATGCCTTTGATTTAATGGGTGTTGATTTTATATCCTGCTACTTAGCTGAATTCATTTACTAGTTCTAGAAGTTTTCTAGTGAAACTTTTTGGGTCTTCTAAGTATAGAATCATGTCATCAGTAAATAGTGCTAATTAAAGTTCTTCTTTTCCTATATGTATCCATTTAATTTTTTTCTTCTGTCTAATTGCTTTGGCTAGTGTTTCAAGAACTATGTTAAAAAGAAGTGGTGAAAGAGGGCAACTCATACATTGCTGGTGGGACTGCAAGTTGGTGCAGCCAATATGGAAAGCAGTATTGAGATTTCTTGGGAAACTAGGAATGGAACCACCATTTGACCCAGCTATCCCTCTCCTTGGTCTATACCCAAAGAACTTAAAATCAACATACTACAAGGACACAGCTATATCAATGTGTATAGCAGCACAATTCACAATAGCTAAAGTGGAACCAACCTAGATGCCCTTCAGAAGATGAATGGGTAAAAAAACTGTGGCATATATACACAATGGAATATTACTCAGCAATAAAAGAGAATAAAATCATGGCATGTACAGGTAACTGAATGGAGTTGGAGAAGATAATGCTAAGTGAAGTTAGGCAATCCCCTTCCCCCCCCAAAAATGTGGAATATTTACTTTGATATAAGGAGGCTGATTCATAGTCGGGCAGGGAGTGGGAGCATAGGAGGAATAGATGAACCTTAGATAGGGCAGAGGGGTGGGAGGAGAAAGGGAGGGGGCAGGGGTAAGCAATGATGGTGGAATGTGATGGACACCATTATCCAAAGTACATGTATGAAGGCACAAATTACTTTGAATATACTTTATATGCAACCAGAGATATGAAAAATTGTGTTCTATATGTGTAATATGAATTGTAATACATTCTACTGTCATTTATTTAAAAATCAATAAAAAAGAAAAAAATCTTGATAAAAGTTAAATAATCTTTCTGATTGATTTCAAAATATTCTCAGCTTCTCTTCTGAGCAGTTTTAGGTGGGGTCTTCTGGAGTGTGATGCTACATCCTCTAGATTGCTGGAGTGAGAGAGGTAATCCCATAGGTGAAGTTCTTGGAGGCAGGGTTTAGGCTTCTGTGTGCTCTAGGCTCTTCAGTTAATGCTAATTGGTCTGGAGATTTTAAATCAGTGAACCTCCAGCACACAGTACTTGTCAGTCCATGCTAGAAGATTACCCCAGGGATCTCCCCTGTGTTCCATTTGTGTAGTCAGGGAGCCAGTTCTTAGTCCCCTACATCACCTGCCAACCCCATATTTCCTGGTCTTGGTTTGTCTCCAAAAAATATCTCCTGCCCCTGCTTTTCCAAGTTCCCAGCAAGATGCGTCTCTCCCAGTCAGTTCAGCAAGTAATTGAATTGAAAGTGAGGGGTAGGTTTCAACTGGCCAGGTGGGTTTCTATGGCCAGTTGTCCCCCTTGTAAACTCTCCCCACATTTGATTATCTCCTGGTCATGTGGGCACACTCTGTGTTTTGCATTGTGTGTTTATCGGGCATGTATTTTGGGCCAAACTTGGATTTTCCAGGAATTGGCGCCCTCAGCTGCTGCCCCCATGCGCATTGGCTGAAAAATTGTTTCTTCCTTTGTCCTCCACTCTCCACCTGGAGAGATGGTGGCTTCTTTCCCCACACATAGGTATTGTGTAGCAAGTCCTTCAGGCTTTCTAGGCAACATCCTTGATCTCTAAATGATCTGCATCTAGACATGCCTCGGGCCTCCCCAAAACAGGGGTTCCTTTAATTTTCTTATCGCTCTACTGTCTCATGGAGGGACCTCTCTGCCTGGACCTTCCAGCTCGGCTGTGGCAACAGCTGTGCAACTAGAGATTTCTTCCTTATTTTATTATATCCTGAGTCCCCAGTCTGCTTTGAATGTCCAGTTTTAAATTCCAGTAAAGTCTCCCTGCTTTTTTTTTTTTCCTCACCTTGCTGAGAAGCTGCCTGTCAGTTTTCTTGGTTTCACTCCATGGAGCAGCCAGGAAAGTGACCTCCTCTATTCCATCATCTTGAAAACTTGAAAAATTTCTTTAAAGAACATTGAGAAATGCAAATAAACAAATAAATAAATAAATAAGTGATAGAAGATATACAAGTGGCCAAGAAGCATATGAAAATATGTACAACATTGTTACTTGTCAGAGAAATGTAAATCAAAACCTCAGGAGATATCATCTCATACTTGTTAGAAAAAAGAGAAGTAAAATGTGTTGTCAAGTAAGTGGAGAAACTGGAAACCTGGTCCATTTTTGATGGGAATATGAAATGATTTAGCTACTATGATAAACTGCATAGAGGTTCTTAAAGAAACTTACTGCTAGAACTACCATTAAATTCAACAATTCTACTTCTCAGTGTTGAGGAGAGTTGAATTCAGAGTCTTGGTGAAGTGTCTACAGTCCCATGTTGATTTTAGCACTGTTCACAATATTCAAGATAAAGAATCAACCTAAATGCCTTTCAATGGATGAATGGATAAACAAACTGTGAGATTGAAAAAAAAGGAGTCAAATTGTCAACGTTTACTGACATGAATTTACACAGAAAAACCTAAAGATCCCACAATGAAGTAAAAATTCAGGATACAAACTCAATATACAAAAAATGGTAAAATTTTCTTGTACATCAATAATGAACTTGCTGAAAAAGAAAATAGAAAAACAATTCCTTTCACAATACCTACACAAATATTTTTTTAAAAACCCTCTACAGTGAAAATTATAAACACTAATGAAAGAAATTATACAGGGATACACTGAAAAAAATGAAAAGATATCCTATCTTCCTGGATTAGAAGAGTTAATATTGTTAGAATATTAACTTACTATCCAAAGCAATCTACAAATTTCAGTGCATTCACCATCAAACTATTGATGACATTAGTTGCAGAAATAGAAAAAGTAATCCTAAAATACATATTAAAACATAAATGATTCAGAATAGCCAAAACAATACTAAGAAATAAAATAATAAAGCTAGCAACATTATAATATCTGACTGCAAAATATACTGCAAATCCATGTTTACCAAAACAACATGATAGTGGCTTAAAATCAGATGCATAAATCAGTGTAACAGTTCAGAGAACACAGAAATGAATCATATACATATTGCCAATCGATATTTAAATAAATACACCAAGAACATATGTTAGAGAAAGAACCATATCTTCAACAAATCGTTCTGGCAAAATTAGATATATGTGTACAGAAAAATGAAACTAGACCTCTACCTTTCATCATACGTAATAATTAATACAATTGGATCAAACTGCTTAATTTAAGAACTGAGTGCATGAAATTACTAGAAGACAGCACAGAGAAAAAACTTTATATTTGTGCAAATAAAGATTTTTCACACGTCTCCGGAAAGCACAGGCAACAAAAGGTAAAATAAACAAATAGGGTTATATCAAACTAAAGAGCTTCTAGACAGCAAAGGAAATAATAAACAGAGTAAAAAGACAACTGGTAGAAGGGGTGAAAATGTTTCCAAATTATCCATTTGGCAAGGGATTAATATCCAGAATGTATATGAAACTCAACAGAAAACTATTAAAAAATAGACAAATGACCTAAATAGACATTTCTCAAAAGAAGACATATAAATGGCTACCAAGTGTATGAAAAAATGATCAGTATTACTAATATTCTGGGAATGTAAATCACATTGATATATAACCTCACTGATTTGAATGACTGCTGTGAAAATGACCCAAAATAACAAAGATTGGTGAGGGTTCAGAGAAAGTGAAACTGCTATACAATGTCAATGATAAAGTAAATCAATAAAATCACTATAGAAAGCAATATGGAAATCTCTGTACAAACCAAAAACTAGAACTACCTTAAGATCCAGCAATCTCTACTGAGTATTTATTCAAGTATATAAAATTATTATATCAAAGAGATACTTGTACTCTCATGTTTGTGGTAGCACTATTTAGGATAGTCCATATATTGGGTCAGCCAAAATGTCTATCAAAAGATGAGTGGGTAAACAAAATGTTATATGCATAATACAGAAGCCATTAAAATCACACACAAAAAAATGTTGTTTGCATTTAAGCAAATGAAACTCAAAATCATTAAGTGAAATAATCCAGGCACAGATTTAATTTATAGAAGCTAAAATATTGATTTTACAAAAGACAAGAGTAGAATATAGGAAACTAGAGCCTGGGAAGGGGATGGATGGGGAAGGAATTAAAAGATATTAGGTAAGAGACACCAAAACACAATTAAATGAGAGGAATTAGTTCTATTTTTCTATAGCATAGTTGGCTAACCATATATTGCAATAATCTATGAAAAATTTTAAAATAACTAAAAAAGAGTCTACATTTTCCTAATACATAAAAATGATTAATATTTGAGGAGATAGAAGTGTCTATTATCCCTATTTATCATTGCAAAACACAGAAATATAGCAAATTACCATACTGTCTCTTAAAACTATATTACATAGAATGTCTCAATAAAAAAAGAAAATATGGTATATGCATGGAATATTATTCAACCTTTTAAAAAGAAGTAAATTTTGTTTTTTGCAACAAAAAGACTTGGCAAACAACAGAAATAAGCTAGTCACAGAAGGACAATTACTACATTATCCCAAAATTCTAGGAGTTATCTAAAATGATGAAACTCAGAAAAACAGAATAAAATTGCTATTTCAAAAGCCTATGGAGTGGTGGCTTGGAGAGTTGCTGTCCAAAGTCTGTAGTTAACTACAGTATACAGTTGACTTGTTTCTGGGCGACAGAGCAAAGATGTTAATGAGTAAGCCATTTGGAGATGTCAGTGAAGTGGAATATTTAGGCACTTGGCAAAAATGTCCAAGGTTATCCAAACTGTATTTTGCCAACAACCGTAATATTACACATTCTTACACACACACATACACAAACACACCCCTACACTTTTCTCAGAAGACCATTTCTGCATTTTGTAAATTTTCTCTTTTGAGTCTTTTTATATTTTCTCCGGTGAGTCATAATTCTTTTATTATTGATTTGCAAAACACCTTTACATATTAAAAACTCTTTTCTATCAACAGAGACAGAAACAAAGAATAGTTTTCAGAATAAGCTTAAAAAATAGTTTTTGAATGGTGGCAAGGTCCACAAATCAATAGAAAAATGAAAAAGAATATACCAAAAAAAATCCCATGTTTGGATATTAAATATTGCATAAAATTTTTCATCCATCTTGGTAATCTAGGATATAAAAGTAAAAGCAATGCTAATTCAAGTTTCACATCATTATGAAAGCAGAAAAAAGGTATAACGATATCACGAAATGTTTGGGAGTATAGGAGAATGGAATTATCTGTGCATAGATGGTGGTAGACTTAGTGAATTAAACCAACTTGGAAAATACTTTTTAAATGTTTATCAAATTGAAACACAAATTTATTTTACCAGACATTATTTCTTTTCATAGGAAAGGCAATGTACATTAGCACCAGGAGTTTAAAATATATAGAAATTCTGGCATTATATCTTCTGTCTGCTAATTATTACTTTTATTGATTTCTTTTTTGAGATTTGGCCATATTTGCTGTTGGCAACTCCAACTGCTCAGTTTTTTTTCATGGTTTCTTGTGTACCATGACTATAAAATCATTATTTCATTTCCAACATTGATAAGTAACTGGTGAGAAGACTATTTTATCTTGAAATACTATATTAATCTTAACTACATTTATATGTAATATAATATAGCAAAATAAAACAAATATTTATATATATCACTAAATACCAACAGCCTCTACATTCAAAATTCAGTCTGGCTCTGTATTGCATTTTTTCTGAAATTATAATCATAGATGACACGTACTACCTCCTCCCCACTGGGTTTTACAAAGACAACTACAGATTTCAAAATGTATTAGCACAGCTTTACTGAGAAATCCTGGCATGGTTCATTTATTCAAAGTCAGTGTTGCAAGGCTCTGCTTGATATAAATAAGTTATTCACAGTTATTATTGTCCCTTGTTACAAAGAGACGTCAGTTAGAGAGATTTCAATCTTTAACAACCTGTGAATAGTAGAACAAATAATTTCCTACCTAACTTACTTTGGAAACTAATATATTTTCCTTTTACACTTATTTTTTAGCTCATTTTTTGAGAAAATAAGTTTGTAGTTCATATTATTCTGTAAAACTAGCCTGAAACTTGTCTCTATTTTTATTCTGATATAAAAATAAATAATAATATTCATTCTTATTTAAACAAAGGTAAGATTTCAACTGTGTCAAAAATTTATTGAGACTGTTTCTGAAAGTGAGAAATGTAACTGTGTTTGATAATTCTTTAATTTCTTATACTATCATATTCTCACCCTATCTGTTCATATTTATGCTAATCTTTCCACTAGAATGAAGAATCTTTTTTTCTCTTATTCTCTAGTATTGGGAATCATTTTATATAACATGGAATCATCAATAAAATTATCTAGACCTCAGATATAAGATGCATAATTACCTTCTGTTTCTGCGATCATTACTTCAATTGAGTTTTCCACTTCTTGGTCCAATTCTCATTATTCATAATTTCTTAGATAATTTCTCACTTCATTTATAATGCTTTGGCATAAATGAAATAAATTATGTAAGTAAGACTTCTGACTTAGGAGTTAACTAACTGTGGATTGAAACTAAAGAAATTAAACTTCTACTGAACATGTAAAGTATTTTAAATATCATTATTCTCTAAGCAATACAGTAGAACACCTATTTGCTTAGCATTTACACTATACTAGCTATTATTAATAATTTAGAGATGATCTAAAGTATATGAGAATATGTGGCTAGATTGTATGCAGATATAGCATTTTTATATAAAAGACTTGGGCACTCATGGATTTTGGTGTCTATGGGGGTTCTGGAATAAATTCCCCACTGATACTGAGAGTCAACTGTATTATTAATTTTATAATTTCAAGATGGCTATAATTTTATGTTATTTTTCATTGATCAGTTATTCATAGCGTCTTTTCTCTTGTATTGAAATTTCATCTGTTTTTTCATACATTTCAATATAATAACTTCTAACATCAAACACCTTATGTATCTTAAGGTGTTTTTTAGAACTTGAAATATTTAGCACCATTTAGAATGTGGGAAAACAATGGTTTTCCTTCAGATCTTGGACATGTCTTTTACAAGTGATGGGTTGAAGGGTATTATATGTGCTACTTTGATGTAATTTTTTTCCAAAGAAAATAAGATTGAGGGTCTCATTATGGTGTGAGACACTTGGCTATCTGCCCCTGGGTGCAGATGCTCCATTTATTCTCCATGTATGACTGAATAATTGACACTGTGCTCTCTTCTTCCATTCCACCTCCCAAATTCTTTTCTCTGCTGCAGTTAGGGAGGAGGAGAGTGAGGATGAAGAACATGTAGTTTGTGATTTGCATATGCTTTAGCACTCCTGTTCTGGAGACCTTTTCTCCTTCTTGTATCCACACCTACTTATGAAAATAACTATTGATGCCTCTGGCATAAACTGCTGGTTATCAATCCAGTATCCATTACAGCGTTCTTCATTAGTAACAGAAACCATAAAAACTTCAATTTAGTTTGGAGAGGCAATGTGTAAAGCTAAACAAAGAAAATGAAAGCTATATTTCAAAGACTTTCTTCTGAGAGATATTGCCACAGGACAAAATTTTGGCTCAAGAGCTGTATGAAAATGGAATGCCACTTAAAATGGGTCAGCTGGCACAGGATTCTCCCTTTTTTCATTTTCACTTTCTTTTACAAACTGCTCCTTATGACATGCTTTTGATTCCTGGAGGTAGAGTTATATCCCCAAGCCCATAAGGCAAAGACTCAACACAAATGACAGTGAAACAAAAATATTTGAGAAGCATATCACATTAGTGATACCACAAAATCCTGGGGCTACTGTAGCAACCTTATCTCTGAAAGTCTTTTCTTGGAAGAAAAATAAAATATTCATAAAGTTATTATTCCTTCATGTTTTTCTATGAACCACAGCTAATGAGAATACTATGTCTTTACATACCATATTTGTTTTATTTTTAAAAGTCTTTATTAAAGTTTGGTACAAGTTAAGTTGCACATGCTTATAATGTACAATTTGATGTTGGCTATATGTGGGGCCATCCCTACTTTTGAGATAATGAATGCACCCAACATTCCCAGATATTACCTTACTGTTTTATTCCTATCTGCCTCTTTTTGATCAACACACCAAGATGACCACTGATTTTTCTTTAATTAATTGATATTTAAAAAATTTATTGGTGCATTATAGTTATACATAGTAGCAGGGTTTTTACTACATATTTGTACATGCACAAAAAAGAACAATAAAATTTAGTCAATTTAGTACCGTAGTACCTTACCTCCTTTTTCCTCCCTTTCTCCCTCTCCATAATCCTTTTCCTGTAACCATTGATCTTCTTTATGTCACTATATTTTACTCTATTTTGGTGTAAAATGCTTTCCAAATTAATTGTATATCATTACATTGTCACAAACAGTATATTTAAAATGCTGAATATTTTTAACGAATATTTTCAACTTTAGACATTATAATAGAAGCATATCTGTATATCACTGTGGCTCTAATTTCAATAAATAATTATATAGAGCATCTTTCTTGCCCTTAACATCTTTTATATTTTTGGTGAAGTATCAGTTAAAGGGTTTTGTCTGTGTTTATAACTGGCTTTTTTTTTTCCCTGAGTGGTAGTTCTTTACATGTTCTGGATAAATATGCTTTATTAGATGTGAAATTTACTAATATTTTCTTTCAGTCTGTAACTTTTTTCATTTCATTGGCAGTTTCTTTTCAAAAACAACTAATTTTTATTTAAATAAAGTCATGCATTTAGAGCCATATTAAAAATCATTTGTCTAAATCAATGGAACAAACATTTTCTCCCATTTGTTTCTAGAAGTTTTTTAATTTGGGCTTTATATTGGATCTGAAACTCATTTCAGTTTAACTTTTCTGTTTTATGTGAAGTAGAGAATAATGCTAATTTTTCAATATATGCAAATCTATTTTTCCTTGAACTATTTATTGAAAAAAAAAAAACTATTCCTTCTCCATTGAGATTTCTTTGATTCATTGTCATACAGCACTTCACTGTGTATGGGTGAGTCTATTTTTCTACTTCACACTCTCCCATCTGCTAAGATTTTAATAGGATTGTATGAATCATATACGTCTGTTCACTATAAATTCTGGTTTTCTTAGTGGATTTTGACTTCGAACTCTTTGATCTCCTCAATTCACATAGGGCAAAAGGCTAGATTTCCTTTAGCTGCTCCATGAATAAGAAAATTGCTCTAAGAAAATAAGATGGGACAATCCTAGTAACACAGTTTGTTGTTCCTCTCTCATTTAATACTACCCTTTGTAGTCTGAAGTACATTGTCTTGTAAATATTTGCTTCAGATAGTCTATCAGTCTTATTCTTGTTTTAATTGAGTGGATGAACTTGGTCTCTAACCCTTTATGTTGATTCATCCTATATACTTTCTCTTAAGCACTTTATAACTTTTATTCTTCAGTAATATGCCATTTGTTTTCCATACAGCTGGGATTCTTTAATATCTCTTGTCTACTAAGCATTCATTTTCTAGCCTCTCAGAGAAGCTATAAATATTTAAAATATTTTCTATCAATAACTTCAATATGAAAGAGGAGCTGAGTTTTGTGCTCAGCTCATCACCATGAAATAATAGATTTTTTATGTTGAATGAGTATTTCATGGTGAGAATTCATACATAGCCTTTTTAGATTTTAGAACTCAGGGGGAGAAAACAAAAGAAATATGTTTTACAACATTCCACTTTTGTGCTTAATTATGACTTAGTGTTGTTACTTGATTAAAAAAAACACACTGCAAATTACTTTATCTACATGTTGCAAAATCAGATGTTAGCAAATAATATGTCAGAGTATTTTTCACTTTGATTCCATATCTGCTACTAATTATCTTTGTAATAATGGGTGGTTCATTTAAGTACATTAGATCTATGTTTCTACTCATGGGAATGAAATAGTCACTAAATATCTATGCAGTATGAAGCCGATGGTTTCCTGGCAAACACTGAATGGCAATCATTTTACAGTGAGATATACTTGACTTTCTATTCTCCAACTATAAGATACATTCCTTTATAAAGATATAGATCTGTTGTTTTAAATGAGAGCTGGGACGCATTTAGTGTTTCTTCACAGCAGTTTTATATTTTTGTTCATTTTTTTTTACAGTTTATCTGATCCATTACTTTTGTTTTTCAAGCCCTTATTGCCTTCAAAGGACTTGTTATTTAATTTTGCCCTAGAAAAATTGAACTCAACATATTACTTCTCCAAAGAGATATTTGAAGTCTTATTTCTCATTGTGGTTTAAAAGATTGATCTCTTTTGAAAGGGATTTCAAATATCAGTTTGAGAAAAGTTATTTATGAATTAAAGTAACTTCCCAGAGGCCAATGAAATCATTTTATGTAGATAAGAATTTTAACTTTAGTTACATGAAGTATAACTCTTTCATTGGGAAAGTAAAAGTCAGGAATTGTAATAAAGCAATATGCCATTATAAGATTTTATAGTTTCATGAATATTAAGTTAATTTGAGACTATAATTCACTGGATATTTAGAAAACCTAGGAAAGGTTTAGATGTTATCAAAAACAATACTTTGGAAGATAGAATAACAAATATGTTTAAAATAAATTAATAATTAGAGAGAGCGAAATCAGCAAGGGAAAACCTGTAGGAAGAAAGAAAACTATGCTCTGATATTCAGAGAGCTTTGCTGGGCGTGGTGCACACGCCTGTAGGAGGCTGAGGAAGGAGGATTGCCAGTTGGAGGCAACTTAGTAAGGCCCTAAACAACATAGCAAGAACCTGTCTCAAGACAATAAATAAATAAATAAATAAAAAGAGCTGGGGATTTGGTGTAGTGGTTAAGCACCCCTGGGTTCAATCCCTGGTGCCAAAAAAAAGAACAAAGAAATAAAGATTTTCATCTCAGACCTCATCTTGGATACCACAGGTAGAAGAGAAGGTAACCATGTGGAAGAGACCAAATGTTTTCTTGTTAACAAAGGATAGAACTCCAGGGAAATGGATTTTGTTAAAGCCTTATTGTGATGGGATGAGGCATTCCTTCTAGCACTTTCTACCCTTTCTGTAACTAAATAGAAAAAGTCACCAACAGTGTTCAAACTTCAAGGAAATTATTCAGAAACAGTGTAAACAGAAATTAGAGGTAAGTGAGAAATAAGTAAATCGGAGGTCAACATTTCATTATTATGCAAGAAAGCCAGATAAAGTGAATGTCAGTGGTTTTTCTTAGAACTATAAAAGAACTGATTTTGCAGGAAAAAGTGACAGCTGAATATATGGAGACACCAGCATATCCTGTGTGACATACTCTAGATCTGCTTGCCTACACGTGAAGCAGCTGGAGTCCTAAACAGGGAGGAACATTAAAATAGTCATTATAGCTATTTTAGTGGTTGGGTGCGGAAATATATGAGAGTGAGAAACTCCTGGGAACCTCAGTCTTGAAGGAGTATGAAATAATCACTGATTATCTATCTGTATAGTACTAAGGCAGTGATTTTCTAGAGAAGGCAGTTGGCAATCATTTTGTGTGTGATATATACATGCTTTCATCAGTTTTCTATCTATAAATCCTACCACATTTTTATCTCAGTCCCTATCTTGGGTACCACAGGTAGAAGAGAAAGGTAATCCTGTGGGAGAGACCAAGTGCTTTCTTGTTAACAAAGGAAAAAACTCCAGGGAAATACATTTTGCTAAAGCCTTATTGCAATGGGATGAGGCATTCCTCCCAGCACTTACTAGTTTTTCTGTAACTAAATAGAAAAAGTCATCAATAGTGGTCAAGCTTCAAGGAAATTATTCAGGAACAGTGTAGATGGAAATTAGTAGTTAGAAAAAGTAAGTTAAAATGAAACCAAGTAAAACTGTATGACTGGAGAAAGATTCAGGAAGCTCTTAGTCCTGGGACACTGGAGCACTTACACACTGTGATTTAGTCGGAAGATTGCTCAGTGACTTTCCGCCATACACCTTTCGACACACTAACCATGTTGTTGTACATACCAGTACAACAACAGCTGATGAAGCTTAAAGAGCTATGAAACATAGATTCTTTCAGAAGAAGGGTATTTACGAAAGAACAACAACAACAACAACAAAAAAGAGACAAGAACTAGGATGCTAGGGGAAGCTGATGATTCAGACACCAGCAACTGCAGCAAATATTAACAGGGCACAACACAATTCCTCCTGAGGTTAGCTTAGACCATCACACTGGAGGCTTTTTCAATTCAGTTGTCAATCCAGACTTATCCTGCCCAGCTGAATATAAAACAAAAAAATATATATACACACACACACACACACACACACAGAGGACATTCTAAAGTAAATAAATGTACAGTTTGAAAAGACAAAGGAAGTATCAAAAACACTAGAAATAATTTAAAATAACTAAGATTATCATACCAAATTTCTAATAAAAATAGAAAATATGCAAGAACAAACAAGTAATGTTAAGCAGAAAGATGGAAACTCTAATAAAGAAGAGGAAATGACAAAAATCAAAAACACTGTGCAATGAAGAACACCCATAAAGGGCCAAGCAACATATTTCACTTGGCTGAACAAAGTATTAGTAGATTGACAATAGGCCCAAGAAACTTCTAAAACAAAAATTCAGAGAAAAAAACTAATAAATCAAAATAGAACATCTAAGAAACATGAGGCAAACTGAAATATGTAGCATATGTACAACTGGAATGGTAAAGGTAGCAAAAAGAGGAGACATATTTGAAGTAACAACAGACATCAAACTGCAGATTTAGGAATCCCAGAAAATACTGAGCAGAATGCATATCAAAACAAACGAGAGAGAGAGAGAGAGAGAGAGAGAGAGAGAGAGAGAGAGAGAGAGAGAGAGAGAGACATGTTATCTTCAAACATCAGAAAAATAAATGTGGAAAGAAGCCAGATTTTTTAAATATAGCACCTATCATAGAGAGGAAAGGAATGAGAATTACAACATCCTCATCAAAACTATCTTAAAAAAAAAAAGAACAAACTGAAGCATTTACAGTATTGAAAAAAACATCAACTTAGCATTTTCCATCAGGTAAAATAAAGTTGAGAAATATATTCTTTCTCAAATAAACAAAAAGTGAGGGAATTCATTTCTAGGAAATGTGCTTCAAAAGAAATATTAATGGAAATTCTTCAAGGAGAATGGAAAAGGCATAGGTCAAAAACTATATTTAAAAAGGAACATTAGAGAAAGCAAAATGAAAGACAAAGTATTTTGCTTTTGTTTATTTTTCTTAAAAATAAAACTGTGTTTAAAGCAATCAAAAGACCACAGAATTACATGGTTATAGCACATAGACCAGTGTAAGAAATGCAGAAATGTTGCAGTGATGGAAGAAAGAGATTAGGGGTGTTCTCACACTCTCGCAATAAGCACCTGCAGTACCTGCGATAGAGTATAATTTGAAGGTAAATTTAAATTAGTTATAAATGTTGATTGCAAGCTTTATGAAGTCACCATAAAAAATTCAAAGGAAGTAAAGTAGATATGATGTGAGGATGTAAATGAAATTATATAAAATACGCAATTCAAATCAGAGAAGTTTGAAGGATGAAGAGACAGAAGAAATGAACTCATAAAAACACAAATATATCAGATATTAATTTAATTAGATGAGTGATTGCTTTAAATTCAATGGTTTAAGTACAATAAATACAGAGGTGTTTAGCTAATACAAAATAAAATCTATTTATATATTTTCTAAAAGAAGCACACTTTATATATAACATATTAGCTTAAAGACAAAGTGATGAAGAAAAATAAATCATGTTAACACAAAACAAAAAGACACTACTATGTTAAACATTTGTATAGCACAACTCATAAATAATTAGGCAAAAATAATAGGAGAAGATAAAATCAGTGATAGTTAAAGAACTTCACAAGTCCCTATCATAAATGGTTAATAAAATAAGCAGAAAATAACACAGAATGTGGAAAAGCACAATCAACCATTATATAGTGTCCTTTTATTTAAAAAAAATCAAAACAATTAATAACCTTTTAGCCAGTATAACAAGGAAGTAAAAAGAGAAGGTAAACATTAACAATAATAAAAATGATAGGGAGAGGTCAACACAATTGGTCTCATAATTAAAGTGATAATAAAAGAACACTCTGAACAATGGCATCCCCACAAATATTTACTTGGAACTAATGTCCTGAAAGATACAATGAACTAAAATTTGCACAAAGAGAAGTAGATATCCCAAACAACTAACTCCTGAGATGTACAGCTTATGATTATAGGCAATTACAAAGGTACCTGGCAAGGCTAACAGTAGGAAAATTGGTCTTCCCACAACAGACTCAGTGCTCAGTTGATGCCCATTAGCTCTGAAGGCAGTCACATGCAAGGACACTGGTCTCCCTGGCTGGATATGCTCTTAGGCATATTTGTATTTGTAGCCCAGATGTTTTCATTTGTAAGACTCTTTATCTAGGCTTTTGGTTTAGGTACTTGTGCTGGGAACTCCTGAAGTGGATGGACTTGATGACATTTTTCTACCCTCTGGCTCAGTACTCATCACTTTTCTATTCCTAACCCTCTGTCTGATCTCCTTATTCCCAGCCTCAGAAAATGACAGAATGATTTTGTCCTTGTCTCCCATGATCATGAGCTCCCTCCCTTCTCTGTGCCAATATACACGGCCCTCCACAAAAGCACTGGCCAGTCAGAGGAAATGGAATATAAAAGAGTAGGCATTTTCTCTGGGTCTAGCCTCTACTTATACTATTGTAGAGATTGAACCCTTCACTGTTACATTCATTTTGCAATATTTTGCTTTAACTGACAAACCTTTGGTTGCTCCATTCCTCTCCCACTTAGCTGAGTTAAAAGCTTTAGATCTCTAATATAAATTAAATTAATAATTAATAACCTTCAAAATATAAAACATGAAGCCCAGATAGAATTACTGGTAAATTCTGCCAAATATTTATGCAAGAAATAGTACCATTTCTCCAAAAACTTTCCCAGAAACCAGATTTAGGGGAAATAATTCCTAATTAATTTTATGAATCCTATTTACTATAGAATGAAAGCCATATAAAGTCCTTGCAGATAGTAAAACTACAGATAGATTAAGGTCTCCCAAACACAAGCAAGAAAAGTGCCAATGAACTACTAACATCTAAATTAAACAATGCACAAAATTAAATTTGTCCCATAAAAATATGATTTATTTCTAATTCCTAGCTAGGAATGTAAGGCCAGTAAAACATGCAGCAATAAATTCACCATTAAAAGGTTAATCAATAAAAATAATATGATCATATTAATTGACAGACAAAATGTGTTTGTAAAAAATATTCAATATCAATTTATAAAAATAATCCCAGCACACTAGGATCTTCCTTGACTTACAAAAGAATATCTACATAAAAAAGCATAATTAACATCATGAGTAATGGAAAATGATTACTTCCACTAATGTTGGAAAGAAAAAGAATATTCTTTCTCGTCACTGTGTAAAATGTTATTGTAATAATATAAAAGTAAAATAAAATGTGTACAGTTTGTAGAGGGAAAAATATAGAACTCCTTTTTTTAGCATGCTATACTATGAAGAAAAACCCAACGACTCTACAAGAAAAGTCCTGTAAAAAATAAGTAGGAGTAATAAATTTTCTGTATATAAGGTCAATATTCATTGCCTTCCTATACAACCTCAGTGGACAATGGGAATTTTAAATTACAAAGATAAGAACATTTACAACAGCACCAAAAAAAATGATGTATTTAGAAGTAATTGATATATTGAAAGCCACAACAGTATGATAATAAAAATTGAAGAAATAGAGAAAAAATCCATGGTTGTGATTGGAATACTCAATATTGTTAAGACATTGATTTTCCTTAGCTTAATTTACAGATTAAACATAATTCCAATCACTATTCCAGTAAAGTGCTTTTCAGATAGTAAGAAAATAATTCAAAAAGTTATATTAAGAGAAAAAGGACCTAGAATGGCTAACACAATACTCAAGGCAAAGAACAAAGTTGAAGTTGTATGCAGTGGTGCATGCCTATAATATTAGCTACTTGGAAGGCTGAGTCAGGAAGATCACAAATTGAAGGCCAGCCTTGGAAACTTAGAAAAATCCTGTCTAAAAAACTCAGTGGTAGAGTGCCCCCTAGGTTCAATCCCCAATACTGAAAGGATTAAAAAAAAAAAAAAAACTTGGAATACTGACAATATCCAATTTTAAGAATGAATATGAAACTGTAGTGATCACAACAGCCTGACATTAGCAAAATATTCACATAGATCTAAGGAACAGAATACAGCGTCCAAAATAGACCATTTAGCTATAATTAACTTATTTTTAAAATGTAAAAATATATAATATAACAAAAAACAAGTCTTTCAAAAATCGGCACTTGACAAATTGAAAGTACATATTCAAAACATTGAAACAGACAAACCATACAACTTATATAAAAATTACTTAAAAATAGATCAAAGCCTAAAATGCAAATTCAAAATTGAAACATTCATAATAAAGCATAGGGTAAAAATCTACATAACCTTGATGTTGATGATGAACTTTCAGATAAAACACAAACAGTACAATCTATGAAAGAAACAAGTTGGACTTCATTAAAATTACAATTCTATTCTTTAAAAGTTTCCTTAAAAAAAAAACCAAAAAGACAAGATGTATTTTCAAAACCAGATCGGGGCTTGGGGATATAGCTCAGTTTGTGGAGTGCTTGCCATGCATATACAAGGCCCTGGATTCAATCCCTAGCACCATCAAAAAAAAAAAAAAAAAAAAAAAACCAAGTAATGCTTGAAATCAAATATGCAAAAATTCTTAACATGCAATTATAAAATGTTGAGGGCCACAGACAAGTCAAGATGGCGCCTGGCACTTTGCCAGAGGGAGTGGTTTGTGCCAGTGAGCCATTAGGATGATGAGGATTCCTTAATGACTGCCTGCTGTGTCTAGATGGTGTTGAGTTAAGCTGTGTGTAATTATTAAGATAATGAGGATTCCTTGATGACTGACTGATGTATCTGGATGATGTTAATTGAAACAAGCTGTGTATTCAGTTATGTATATATACCCCTGCTGTCCTACAATAAGGCGGTTCTGGTTGTATCAACCTTCAGAAGTTGCTTGTCACCCCACCCCCCAACACACACACCCCGTTATTTTGCCCAGCCAGACTGCGGCAATAAAAAAATAATCAATCCACTACAGAATGTGCAAATGGTCTAAACACTTACCAAATAAAATGTAAAGATGACAAAAAGTTATGAAAAATAATGTTCAACAATTGTCTTTCTGTTGGAAAATGTAATCTGATACAACTATGCAATACAACCTCTTAGAATGGCTGAAACCAAAACAAATGGCAATATATTTGTATTAAGGGAATGTAGAGTCACAGGAACTTGATTCTTTGCTGGTAGGAGTACAAAATAGTACACTTTGGAAGACAGCGATTTTTTAAAAACCTAGTCTTTTTATCGTAATTTTATTTTATTTTATCATTGATTTTACTATTTTTTAAAATACAAAACAGTGAAATATATTACAATCCTTATTACACATATAGAGCACATTTTTTCATATCTCTGTATATAAAGTATGTACACGTCAATTTATGCCATTATACGTGTACATTTTTTTGCATTACAATTCTTAATACGCATGTATACAACAATTTTCATATCTCTATTTGTATATAAGGTATGTTGATACCCAATTCATGTCTTCACACATGTACTTTGTATAATAATGACCATTACATTCCACCATCCTTGCTAATCCCTTCCCCCTCCCTTTCCCTCCCACTCCCTTCCCTGTCTAGAATTAATCTAATCCTTCCATGCTCTCCCTCCCTACCCGACTATGAGTCACCCCCCCCCTTATATCAGAGAAAACATTCAGCATTTGTTTTTTGGGGATTGGCTAACTTCACTTAGCATTATCTTCTCCAAAACCATTCATTTACATGCAAATGCCATGATTTTGTTCTTTTTTAATGCTGAGTAATATTCCACTGTGTATAAATGCCACATTTTTTTAAACCATTTATCCACTGAAGGACATCTAGGTTGGCTCCACAGTTTAGCTATTGTGAATTGTGCTGCTATAAACAATGATGTGGCTGTGCCTAGTTTTATCATGCTGAAGCAATGCTATTCTAGGTATTTACCAAACTGTTTTGATATTATTTGTCCACATAAAAATCTGCTTGCAGTGTTTATAGCAGCTTTGCACATATCACCAAAAACTAGAAGGAAATAAGTGAATGGATAAATAAATATTTGCAATGGAACACTGTTCAGTGATCAAAAGCAATGTTCTATCTAGTCAGGAAATGTCATGGATGAATTTTAAATATATATCACTGCTCTAACAAAAACTACATTCTGCATGATTCCATTTAAATAACATTTTGGAAAGACAATACCATGGGCTGGGGATGTGGCTCAAGCGGTAGCCCGATCGCCTGGCATGCGTGCGGCCTGGGTTCGATCCTCAGCACTACATACAAACAAAGATGTTGTGTCCGCCGAAAACTAAAAAATAAATATTAAAAATTCTCTCTCTCTCTCTCTTAAAAAAAAAGACAAAACCATAAAGATATACAACCAGAGATATGAAGAATTGTGCTCTATATGTGTAATAAGAATCACAATACATTTTGCTGTGATATATAAATAAAAATATTAAAAATAAAAATAACACACAAAAAAACCATAAATATTTAAAAGAGATGTACAATTTACAGAACAGGTGAAGTGCAGGAAATTTTAAAAAATAAACTTTGAATTTTAGAACAGTTTTAGATTTTTTTGATGGTTTAGATATGAGGTGTCCCCCTAAACTCAGGTGGGACAATGTAAGAAAATAATTTTGTTATGAGAACCTTAACTTAATCAATGCATTAATCCACTTAAATGAATTAACTGAGCAGTAACTATAGGAAGGTAGGATGTGGCTGGAGAAGGTAAGTCAGTGAGCAGGTACATTGAGGTTTCTGTAATGTCCCCGGTGAGTGAATCTGCTCTCTGCTTCCTGATTGCTATGTCCTGAGCTGCTTTCCCCCTCCACCCCTTCCCTATGGTGTTCTTCCTTACCCCTGCCAGAGAGTAAAGGAGTCAGCCATCTATGGACTGAGGCCTCTAAAACCATAAATACCAAATAAAATATTCTTCCTCGAACATTGTTTCTATCATGTCTTTTACAGCAGTGAAAAACCTAATTAAAACAAGTTTGTGGAAAAACTATGAAGATTTTGTTACCATCTAGGGGTCTCACTTTTATTATGTTTGCTCAGCAGAGAACTGAAGAATAGGACACGAAGAGAGAAAGCAAACAGCAGGTTTTTCACAACAGCAAAAATAACAGACTTCTCCTAAGAGAAGGGCCCCTGGCCAGAATGTGATAGGAAAGTACTGGCTTGTTCTTTACATGAGTTTGGGCCTTCCTTCTTTTTCTATCTGCTCAGCTCTCCACATAATCGCTCATTGCCTTCCAGCCCTACAGCCCTGTCCACGTGTCTATTTTAGTCCTTCTGTTGGAACCCCGCTTATGTCCACCAGTACAGAAGTGTACCTGATTGGGTCCCCCATGGACTAGCACTTATGTCACCTAGGAAGCTGACCTTAACGGGGGACACAGTAATCTTACTGTCTGGACCTGTCTTTAACTCCCCTCTTTGCCATCTTGCTCTGATGTCTACACAGTTCTAAATCTCCCTCATATAATACAAAGAGTTCTCATATACACCACACCCAGTTTCTCCTATTATGGACTATTTTTTTCTTTAGATGTTTATATAGATAACGTATTCACACAATGATCTTTTTGCATTACTATGGTACATTTGTTACAATTAGTGAGACAGTATTTGTATGTTATTACTTACTAAAATCCACGGAGTATTGAACTATTATTAGTTTTGTTTAATGCTCTTTTTCTGTTCCAGGACCAATTCAGCCTTCTATGTTACATTTAGTTGTTATATCTCCTTATGCTCCTCTTTGTCTAGTCATTTTCTCAGACTTTCCTTTCTTCTAATGACTCCAGCAATTTCGAAAGTACTGGTTAGGTATTTTGCAGAATGCTCCGAAAGTGGAATTCGTCTGTTGTTTACATATTTGGTTGTTGCTTCTCTTGATTACACCAGAATTATATTTTTCTTCCTTCTTTTAGGCTTAATGTAAACATATTCTGGCATTATTATATGTAATAAGGAATGGATATTAGATATAAATGTAATATTCTATTTGACTATGATGATAGAATTTCTAAAGTCTACTTGTGTATTTTAAAATATTTACTTGTTTTAAATTTGGTAATGACTACATTTGGCAGACATTTTTATTTATATTAATACTAAGTCATTTCACCTTTTAAATCTTTAGCAATTTCCTGGGTTACTATTGTTGCACTAATGAAAATCACTGTAATTCTTATAGTTCCAAAGTTTTCATTTTATTAATGTAGCTTTAATTTTCTCAGCTTTCATTTAGTTAAGATTTTCACATTAATAGGATTAAAAATAATTCTCACCAAGAAAAAAAGAAAATAAGACAAAGTAATCTAATATAAATTGGCCTCAAATTGCAGTTTAATAACATACTATTCAGACTCATAATGATCTATATTTTGCCAATTTTTACATCTTACAAAGGATTTAAAATCCATCATATTTAAAGAATACCATAATAAGCAGAATCATTACATATAGATCTCCTTTTCAAAATAAATTTGTTAGTAACTGTATTTTCCTAGAACAACTTGTGTCATTTTGGTAGGCCTCATTTTTCTCATTCAGAAAAAAAAGTGGAGGGGGCATAACCCATAGGATCAAGACCAAATTTTAAAACAAAGTAAAACAAAACACATGCCTTTCTCTCACATAGAAAACACTCAGTAAATGCTTTTGTGGTACTGCTATTAATGATGATAACATTCTAATGCTAATTCACAAGAATTATTTTTTCAGTTATTATAGTTGACAAAATTATATAAGCCTATAATATATGTAATGATAAATTGTATAATTTTAAGTTATACAATATAATCATACACAAGTATTCTTACAATATACAAATAATGTAATATGATTACTGAAAGGAAGAAGAAAATATTGCTTTTTATTGATTTAATCAGGGCTGCTTTCCTTTACCATAGTTTCATTTCATATGCTTAAAAGCAAGTATTTAAGATAAGCTGTACATTTTACATCCACATGATTATAGCTTATTGTAGATAATTTTGTTGTTGCTTAAATAATAAGAATCACAGAGTGGATAATTCTTCAATTTCATTTTCAATCATGCTATGGAATAATTTCATTCCAATTTGTTTTCATCAGTTTCCTCAGTGATGACATGGCAAATCTTTGTCAGGTCCACAGATGATTCCCACCTCTGAGGAGTGACTATCCTTTGGTGAGGAGCAGAATCAAGATATAATGTACTTATTAAATCAGAAGTCTTGACTATGAATTGTCATAGAACAATATGAACAATATTACAATATAAATATCTTACAAAATAATAAGTTCTACTTTGAAGGAATGAGAGTAGGATAGACAAAGTCATAAGAACTGAGGTTGAACAACTAAAAAGAACTTGACCATAGTAAGATTTAAAGATAACCACAATATGAAGTTCTGCTAAAACACAAAGCCAATGTTATGTTACTGGCTAGATATTTTAAATTTGTTATAAAACTTGTGTCAAGGATGCTGACTTATTTAAAAGTGATCATTGCAATTGTAAAATATATTAATGACAGGCACTTTGTCATTGTGACAAACTGATAAAATGAGTTTATAATGCTGTATGTTTGAGATAAACTTGAGTTGAAGAAATTTTATAAAATAAACTACATATTTTCATTGCTAAAGTAATAGTGATTTACCGTATACTAAATATTTTAAGATATATAAATACAATCATGCAGGGATAATCACTCTTTAAAATTATTATATTTGATAAAGTTAAAAGGTAAAATCCCAAGATTCAGTGTTGTGATCAGGCTCACTACACTAACTGGGACTAAAGTTCAGGTTTGAATCATCTGGCTCTTCTTATTGATAACCACTTTACCAGGGGTAAGTTAGGCTTTTTATGCTTTTTTTTTTTTTTTTTTCCTGGCAGTGCTGCAGATCAAACCTAGAGACTCACACATGCTAGGCAAGTGTTCTACCACTGAGCTACACCCCGAGCCTGCAGGTTCATCTTTTAATTCTTGAAGGCAACCTAAATTTATTAGACAAAAATCTCATTATATTTTTGAGAGGACTATGTTTACCAAAGTATCTGAAAGAACATATAATGATTAAAGACTTAAAATAAAACTTGCGTCCTCAGATGTCTATATGCACCAAAGTTAAAAATTGTTGCTCAAAACTAACAAAGTAGAAGCTTTGTAAAGTCCCTTTTGTTTAGAGCAAAAAAGGATAATGAAAATGAAGAACCTCAGGACAATAGAATTACTGTCTTTGTAGAACTAGATGCTACTCCCAAGGAGAAGGTCTTAGAAAGGAAAGTGCCCTGCTTGTGTCCTCACTCAGGGCTCAGAGACATTTCAGTATTCTAGAATTGCTATAAGTCAGAATTTCTTTCTTCTTTTTTTACTTATCCAAATGAAAGTATTTATTGTAATTATGTTACCTGTATTCCACCAATACAAATTGAATTATGATAGAATATAGGAAGACAAAGCAAAATAATGCTTTTTTTCCCCATAGGTTTCAAGTCCAGGGACTTAATGAAAAGATAACTGCACACACTCCAAAGCTCCTGAATTTTAAATTTTATGACATGATGCTGTTATTGGACTGCATCGTTGGGTTATTTCATTTGGGGGCAAGGTGGGTATATTCTGTCTTTGATGATAAAAAATTGAATTGTTATTGAAATTTATATTTTCATCAAATATGTTTCACCTGGCTTTATGTATACATGGGTAAATTTGCTAGCTGCCTTAACTTTGAATAGTACTCAAGAAATGTTATGTGTACTATGATATGATCATCATTTCTGGGACAGAACACATAATTGCTAGTTTGATATCCTTTAGAAGTCTCTGTTGCCCTGGCACACCAATTAGAAAACATCAGGTGTTTCTTCAACACCTTAAATGAATTCAATGAACATTTACTTCTAACTATAAGCCTTGTGTACAAAAATACGTCTCTATTGTGTTAAACCACAAATTGAGGTTTAGCATTTTTTTTTCCACTTCATAACCTAGCCTGTGCTAACTTTCACAGGGATGATAACATAAATAAATGGCAGAGAGATGATACAAGGATAGATTTACATTTAGAACTGTATGTGTATGTATACACACATATGTATGTAGAGGTAGAATCAGCCCTTTTTATCTGCAGGTTCCTCATCCATGGGTTCACATAATCGTGAATCAAAAATAATCAGGAAAAGGGGCTGGGGATGTGGCTCTAGTGGTAGCCTGCTCGCCTGACATGCGTGCGGCCGGGGTTCGACCCTCAGCACCACATACAGAGATGTTGTGTCCCCCGAGAACTAAAAAATAAATATTACAAAACAAACAAACAAACAAAAAAAAAAAAAACGAGATTCTCTCTCTCTCTGTCTCTCTCTCTCTTTAAAAAAAATAATCAGCAATGGAGTATTACTCTGCATTAAAAAATGACAAAATCATAGAATTTACAGGGAAATGGATGGCATTAGAGCAGATTATGCTAAGTGAAGCTAGCCAATCCCTAAAAAACAAATGTCAAATGTCTTCTTTGATATAAGGAGAGTAGCTAAGAACAGAGTAGGGTCGAAGAGCATGAGAAGAAGATTAACATTAAACAGGGATGAGAGGTGGGAGGGAAAGGGAGAGAGAAGGGAAAATGCATGGAAATGGAAGGAGACCCTCAGAGGTATACAAAAGTACATACAAGAGGAAGTGAGGGGAAGGGGAAAAATAATACAAGGGGGACAAACGAATGTCAGTAAAGGGGGCAGAGAGAGAAGAGGGGAGGGGAGGGGAGGGGAGGGGAGGGGAGGGGAGGGGAGGGGGGATAGTAGAGGATAGGAAAGACAGCAGAATACAACAGACACTAGTATGGCAATATGTAAATCAATGGATGTGTAACTGATGTGATTCTGCAATCTGTATATGGGGTAAAAATGGGAGCTCATAACCCACTTGAATCAAATTGTGAAATATGATATATCAAGAACTATGTAATGTTTTGAACAGCCAACAATAAAAAAAAAAAAAAAAAAAAATAATCAGCAAAACAATTTGCATCAATAATGAACATGGGCAGACTTTACTCTTATCCTGATTCCCTAAACAAATATAATAACTATTCTTCCATTTATGTTGTATTTTGTGTTATAAACTAAAGGTCAATTAATATATATATAGTAGATTGTGTGGAGGTTATATGCAAATAGTACCTCATTTTTTGTAAGGGAGTGTAGCATCTTCAGATATTTTTTATCTATTGATAGATACCAAGGTGTCTATTTTTAGATTGATATAAATATATTTGTACGTTTATTTGTGTGTGTGTATATATATATATATATATATATATATAGATAGATAGATAGATAAATGAATTTAATATGAAAATTTTAGTATATTTTATAGCTGGTCAGTTTTATTAGAGAGAAGGAATATAGATTTTTTTTTTAATTTTTTAGTAAAGAATCATAAATATTAGAACTATGCCTAGCAAAGAAAACAGGGAAAGAATCTTAAATACATCTAGATATTGTGCAGTATAAAATTTTAGAGTTTATCCATAATAATGATGTAATTGAGAGGAAAGAGAAAAGTATTATATTTTCAACAAGGCAGTTCTTGCAGAGAGGTTACTAGGATGTGTAACATTACTGATTTTGATTAAACACAAAGGAAAGACAAGTTTTGAATAGAGAACAGGGAAGAGAAATACTTTGTATGGAAACAAACAGCAGTATGAGTTAAGGCTGGCTGAATAAAACAAAATAGTTTACACTGAAGATGGACTAAATTTCCAAATAGTATTCATGGTGCAAATCAGATAAATTTCATGATACTTACAGTTGAATGAATAAGTTTTCTGTGTTCTATTTCTTTAAATTTACTTTATGAAAATTGAATATATAAACAAATGTACAAATAAAAAAATATTTTACCTTTTTTTCTCTTATTTTTCAATCTTGAGTAGAACTTCCTTCATACTTTCTCGTTTATATGCTCGTTTTTATTAATTCATTTTTAAAAATCACAGCTATCACGTTAGAGTAGGATATTTCTCATTTTAATGAAAAAAAAATGAGGCAGAGATTAGCTATTTACTATTAATACAGCTAACAAAAATCAAAGATAAATTTCTAGCCTGTGTCTGTACAAGTGTAGATTTTATGATAGTTTCAAGCTATGCCTCAAATAATATTTTTTCACTGATCATTGAGCTAAGGCCCCCACTAGAACTTATTCATTGATGACACTTTGACAAGTAGCTGCAAAATTTTATATTGTCCTGAAAAGTAGTACATACTTTATTAGTTAAGACACTGTTCATCCAACCAAGAAATACTTCAAATCATATGATAAAGCAGCTATTTTCTCCATAGCATTATAGTTCACCTCAGAGGTCTTGTTGGAAACAGCTGCCTGTATCAATATGTAAGCAAAGATTATTTAAGTAACTCATTTTAGTATGCTCTTGAAGACATTCAATCATTATAATGAATGACAACTAACAATAAGTGGATAATGGATTTTATATGTTCCAAAATGACCCTTTGTGGTCTTGGTGTTTATATCTTTTTTCTAATTCTAATTTGTGATATATGACAACAGAATGCATTATAATTCATATTACACATACAGAACACAGTATTTCATATCTCTGGTTGTATACAAAGTATAGTCACACCATTTGTGTCTTCATACATGTACTTAGGGTAATGATATCCATCTCATCTCACCATCTTTTCCCCTCCCACCCCTTTGCCCTATCTAGAGTTCCTCTAATCCTCCCATGCTGCCCCACCAACCCCATTCTGAATCAGCCTCCTTATATCAGAAAAAAAAATCCAGCATTTGTTTTTGTTTTTTGTTTGTTTGTTTTTTGGTATTGGCTAACTTCACTTAGCATTATATTATCCAATAATTGACTCTTTAAAAATAGGGTTCTTCTAATATCTGACATATAAAATATTAAAACATTTTCTATGAAAGATCTCATTTGATAACTGAAGTCTCACAAAATTGGTTAGGGTAAAAAAATATTTATTTTGAGATGAAAAACATATGTTAATTTTACCAGCCAGAATTCAAGTCTTTAAATTGTTGCTGTGTACTACTAGATTCATCCTCAGAGGAATGTCTTTTTGAGTTAAAACTACAACAGATACATTTCTTGAATTCAGCCAAATAAATATTAAATTTTAAAAGAAATAAGAAAAATTGTTTGAGTGGACAGGTCAAAAACTGAGTCTGTCTAAATTTTATTCTTATATGTTTTGTCAGTTTAAAATACAACTTCACATTATTGTATTTTCACTGACATATTAAGCATGATATGTTAAACAGACATTAAATTTTAATTTATATTAGCATTGAAGCTGACAGGGAATGTACAGTAGAAAATAAGTATCCAATGTATAATTATCCCAATACAAAATAGTAAATTGAATCTTCAAACATGAACAATATGTAGCCTAAAGACTTACATGTCCCCATGCAATTAATCTCCAGAGTATGAATCATAAATTTTGAAAAGGTGAAATTATATGTGTTGGAAAATAAAGGGCAGAGTTGTGTTTACTTTGATGTTTGCAAATTTAGGGAGTAAGAAATGAATTAGTATATTTTGGATTATTTCTTTTGCATAGAAACAGATTGAAACATTATTCTCATAAAATAAAATTACATTCTAATTCACACATGCGTACTCATACATAAGCTCAATGACTTTCACACTAGCTTTTGTTTTTATCACTAATAAAACTTAAGATAATTTATTATTTAAGAGTAAATAAAAAATTTCCTTTTTGCCAACTTTCTTGATTAAATGATAAGTTATTTGCATATTTTCTTTAATTTTTTTGTAATTATTCTTAATCTCATCTTTTGAAATTTTTATGAAATTTTTATAAAATTTTATGATATATGGTATATATCATATTTAGCATATACATAATAAATTTTTTAAGTGATAAGAAAATTTGATTTATTACTAAATTAATATAGAGATATATGGGGTAACTATGAATAAAAGATTATTAAACTGTAACAAGTTGTACAACTTTATACCTAAGTTTGATAATACTTTTGAACTTTATTGAGGTTATTAATCACTAGAAATCTTAAATCTGTCCTGCTACCTTAATTAATAAATGTCTAAAATTAGCTGATATTGAGAAGTCTGTTACTGTTACTTTTGGGTGTTTGGGGTATACTACAAGGTTTATTATATTTCAGACATACAAAACAAAATAAATTCCAAAAATTTATAATTTTGCCTTTCACATATAGGTATATTACTCCAGAGTAGTGAGATGGGGGGGTCAAATTTCACTTTAGAAAATATTGACATCATGGGGTACAATGGTACCTGCTTGTAATTCCAGTGACTTAGAAGACTGAGAAAGGAGAATCGCAAATTCAAAGCCATCCTCAGCAACTTAGAGAGGCCCTAAGAAACCTAGTGAGATCTTGTTTCAAAATAAACCTAGTGAGACCTTGTCTCAAAAATAAAAAGGGCTGATGATGTGACTTAGTGATTAAGCACACTGGGTTAGATTCCTGTAATAATAACAACTCTGTGTGTGTGTGTGTGTGTGTGTGTGTGTGTGTGTAAATATATAGGGAGAGATCAATTAATGAAGTAACATTTATTTAAAAAGCCAATTATGTTTTTTTGAGAATTGTCTGTTTAGATTTATTGCCTATTTTTTTAATCAGTTTTTTTTTTTTCTCAGTGCTATCCAATGTCATTTTTATCACAAATCAGTTTTCCATTTGGTATAGAACGGTGTCTATGGTCTACATTCTCTTCTGTTAGTTTGTCTTGTTTTACAGTGAAGTCACTGTTTAATAAATATAGCTTTATGTTAGGTCTTGATAAAAAGGATAGCAAGCCTCACACATAAGTTATCTCTGTAAAACTACATTGTATATATTTTGCCCTTTGTCCATTTATGTTTTAGAATCAGCTTGTCAAACACAACCAAACTACATTCTGTCCATAGGTCAGTTACAGAAACATTTCATGTTATAAAACTGTGTTCCTAATATATATATTCATGGTATGATTCCTTAAGAAAAATTTTAAAAAATCCCTATGATGTTTGTAATTTTTAATATAGAAATAGATCTTAAACATATTTGGTTAAATTTATTTTTAAGTTTATCTATTAAAATAATGTTTTGTAAGTGGTTGTATATAGAAAGATGCAGAAACCCAACAAGTTTAATTTCTGGTTTCCTTAATTCACTGGTAAATACTTTTACTGTTCTAATATTGAATAATTCAATTTTTCTTTTTCAACTTTATGTGATTTATTTTTCTGTTGTAATATGTAATATGCTTAATAAAATATTTTATGACTGCGATATTATTCATCAACTTTTTCTCACATACAATTCTTGAGGAAAAACTTTCAACAATTAACCATAAATATTTGCTTTAAGATTTATTCAATTATCAGATTAAGAAAAATTTTATTTATTTGTTAAATTGCTTTAGTAAATGTTGAAATATTTATGATTTTTCTTTGTTTCTTAAATATGGTATAATGTCTAAATGCATTTTATGACAAGAATTTAGTGGTCCATGAATGAACCCAGAAATAATACTTACTATTTAAAGGAATTACCTTCTTTATATTCTCTTTAGAGATAATTTGTCACATTAATGAAGAAATTGGCCTCTAATTTGTGGTAATATCTTTATCAGAGTTTGGCAGCAAGATTATTATGGGCTGATTAATCATACAAGAAATTGGCTTGAATTTTTCCTTGAGTGTTTTGTTGAATTAAGCAGTGAAACAATTGAGTCTGAAACCTTCTCTGTGGAAAGATTTCTAATAAAGTTTTCTTTCATTTAAAAGTTGATGGGGGGTGACTCAAAATGAGGTAGGGAGGAAGAGCATGAGAAGAAGATTACCACTAAATAGGGAAGAGAGGTGGGAGGGAATGGGAGGGAGAAGGGGAATTGCAGGAGACCTTCATTTTTATATTTATATTATATTATATTATTTATACAAAATACATGTATGATGATGTGAGGGGGAAAAAAGAGAGAGAAATGTGTCACATTAGACTGGGTAGAGAGAGGTGATGGGAGGGGAAAGGAGGGAAAGGGGGAATAGGAAGGGCAGCAGAATAAAATAAACACTAGTATTGCTGTATGTATATACGTGGCCTTATAACCAATGTGATCCTGCAACCTGCACACTTGGAAAAATGAGAAATTATACCCCATTTGATTCAAATGTATGCTATGTCAAGATCATTGTATTGTCGTGAGCAACTAATAAAAAAATTAAAAAAAATAAAAGTTGTAGAACTATCCATAAATTTCTATTTTTCATAGATTGTTTTCAGTAGTTGTATTTACTAGTATTAATTGATTTACTCATATATTTCAATTTATTCCTGTAATTTTCTTCATAATATATTCACCTATCTTTAATGCTTTTAGGAAATATTATCTATCATTCATTTATTATTTATCTTTTTATTCCTGATCAATATACTCAATTCTTCATAAAATTTTATTTTGTTTTAAATAAGATTACTTTAGGTTTCTTTATATATTACTTTTGTATATGTCAACAACATATAAGTTATTAAATTACTTGACACTTTCTAATAAGGTTTCTCTTCTTTCTCTTGATAAGTATCTTTTTTTATCTTTTTAAAATTATAGGGGCTGGAGTTGTGGCTTAGTGGTAGAGCGCTTGCCTCAAACGTGAGAGACCCTGGGTTTTATCCTCAGCACCACATAAAAATAAATAAACAAAATAAATATATTTTAAAAAATTATAGTTAGGTCAATGACTTTTAGTATTTCTTTCTAATACATGCAATTGAGGACTTGAAATTTCTTTTAGTTATTTCTTTTTCTGTATTTCACAATTTTCAGTTAAATGTTGAAATACAATTTTTATGCTATAAAGGGCTTAAAGTTCACTAATATTTAAAAAATTGATTATTTTTTTAAAGTATACAATAATAACTCAAGTCAAGATATGTGGCGGTTACCAGAACTTCCAAAACTTCCTTTGTACTACTTTCTAAGCAATGGGACCCTTTTGAGGTAGTATATCTGTAGGGATTCTGACCATGGAAATATACAGGAAAGCATTCCTGTGGTGAGCAAATTCCTGGGACATAACTGGCTCTCTGTTTCCCATGCCTGGAATGCTCGGCAATTATTTCTAGAAGCTAGTAAAATAATACAGGTGCAGTATCTAGTTGTTATGGTAAAATTCTTCCATGAAGAGGCTCTGTGCGTGAGTCTTATCAGCCTGTACCTTGATTTGAGACACAGCTCCTGGGAATGAAGGAACACCAAACAATAATGTAGTTATGGCACTAATGACCTAAAGTAACCTACCAATATAAATAAAGCTTGGCAGTTTGGCCTCTTAGCCATTCTGTCATCTTTCTTTCCTGCCTTTGAAACTTGTCTCTATGTGTCTTTTTATTTCCTTTACATCAATCATCTGTTTCTAATCTATTTTTTTTTTGTGTGTGTGTGTGTACAGTGGAACTTCAAATGAATATATATATTTTTTTTTTACTTTATTACAGTATAATATCTGTGATATTCACACATAGTATTTATATTACAGTTTATTGCTTTTAACACTTTATTATAGGATCATGTGGTAATCCATTATCCTATTTCCTCCTTAATAAATATTTGATTAATAAATGTAAACCTATAAATGTTTTTGCATGAATAATTTTTAGCGGATACAGGCACTGGTTTTTCTTGTTTAGTTATATAACAATGGGACTTTCTCTGTTCTGGATTGAATATACAGTTACAATAAGTGAATATAACAGAAACAGGTTTCCAGAGCTGTTTTACCAATTTATATTTCACTCTGCAATGAAGTTTTATTATCAGTTTAAAGCTATCATTGCCTAGAATTGTAGATATTCTTGTGTATAATTAATATTAACACTCCTATTTTTAATTTGTCTTTTCCTTTGTTAAAAATTTTTAAATGCTTATTGTCTTTGTGAATATCCTTTGAAAAGTACAAGTTCAATTCTTTATCTAATTTTTAAGATAATCTTTTTTTCCTATGTAGTTCTATAAAATATTTGTATGTAAGTCATTTCTTTAATATATGTAAAGCAAAAAACTCTTCCTGGGTATTATTTTTCTTACATTTTCTCCATTACCTCTAATAGAGAAAAATATTTTAATATTAATAATTTTACTTGTAAACTTTGCCCTTTAATGTTAATACTTTGTGTCTTATTTAAAAACACAAGACTACTTCAATGTGATGATTTTTTATTCTCCTGAAAACAATTTTGAGTTTTAATTCACATTTATTTTGTAATTGTATTAATGTGAATTTTAGGACAAGCTATAACTGTCTTCTTTGTAGCATAACTCAACACAAGTATTGAACAACGTATTATTTTCCTTTTGAAATACATGTTGGGTTTATCACTGTTCCCAATATTCTATTACAGCACTCTATTAATTTGTTTTTGTATGGCTAGTTCATTATTGTGATTCCTGGTAAATACTGAACTACTGTTATATAAGAAACAACAGTGTTTTCAACTTCAAGTTTATGGTGAACACACCAGATTCCTTTTTTTTCCCATATAATTTTAAACTGTCTTGCCACTTTGTGTGTGCAAAACAATCTGAAATTTTTTACTAGGATTCCATTAAATATATACATCAGTTTAGGAAATTAACATCTTTAAAATACTTAGTCATCCAAAACACTAAGATATATCTTTATATTTATTAATGGATTCTTTTGCTTAAATCATCAATATTTTTTCATTTTCAGGTTAGTGATAATGTGCATATTTGAATACATATGGGCTTAAATATTTTATTTTTTGGATGCTATATATTTAGATTAATTTTCTAATATTTTAATTTGCTTTTCAGATATTTAGAATAATATATAAGTTCATGAAATTCTGTCTTTCATCTATTCACCTTTTTGCACTTTTAAATAAACATTCTTTCTACCAGATCTGAGTTATATAGTAAATAAATGGACAATATAATACTAATGTAAAGCAAATCCAAAACTTTATATATTTTGCAAATTTTCTTTTTGGCTTATAAAATCTGAGTGAATATTAGGGTTATATATCCAAGTTAGATTCAATCATCCCCAATTTTTTAACTTCCTAACCTACATATAGTTTTGCTCAATATATATTTAGAATCTCCCTTAAAATATATCTCAATTAAAATTGTTTTTATAAGAGCTAAGAGAATAAACTTACTGTAAAATTTTTAAATTGACTTTAAGTTTGTTGTGTTTCTCTTTCTTTATTCAGGAGAAATAATCAGAAGAAGAACTTATTCAAAATTATATGAGATGCTGCTTCATGGAAAATTCATTAAAACTCTGAGAGGTTTCTATTTAATTATAGGTTGCCTTTTTTATTTAACTTACAATTGATCAGGATACTATTCTTACATATTTTTTTTTCAATTCACTCAGTTATTTAAGAGCTACCTGAAGTCTTAGGTGCAAGCTACCTCTGGTATAAAACAGTGGGCATTTTAGTATTTGCAACATTACCCCCTTGATAAGCCGTTACACTGGCAAAAGCAAAAATAAGTACCTTCCCTTTTAGAACAGAGCCATTATTTCGTGATGCTATTGTCAGGATCAAAATAAATCTGTCAAAATTGAAGAAATCATACTTGCCACAAACCAAATTGAGGGACTTACTTGAAATAAGTTGTAAAATAGGCAGCAGGGAGGGGTTTGAGTTCCCCATCAAGAAGGTGATACACTTTAAATCACATTTCATTCTTAGACAAAAGTCAGAATGCCATTCGAAGCAACACTAAAACCTTTTCTGTTATTTTGATGGAAAGCCCTATGCAGCTTATAAATCAGATTCAAACTTCAAGCACTAAGGCAGACCATATACTCTTTTCATGTATCCAACATGCTATACAAGAGGGACAAAATGCCATCAATCTTCAAAATCTACAGTACAGTAAGGTAAATTGCTAGTGCCTCATTCCCTCGCTCAGATTTTTCATCTCAGATGCCAGGGAAGTCAAGTCTATAAAGAGAGCCTTATTCAGAGTCTCTTACTCCTATTGTTAGTTCTTTACAACTTTTATTCAAAACCCACTACCATTTTCCTTCAGCCTCTAGAACTGAATTCATTATCTTGATTCTAAACTACCAAGTGAGGTACCGAAAGTCTGTGACTAAGTCATAAACCTGAGATAAGAGAGAAGATGAATAACTACAGGGACCCTAAGTCCAAAGTTGCTGGAGAAAATACTGTTTTAGGCATGTTGTTCTAGCTTCCCATCTGGTTATTCCTTCGGTCACAACCTTGCAGGCCAAGAAGTGCTGCGGCTTAGGCGCTGGGCTGTACAGCCTCCCCACCCATAACCTGCCATTTATACTTTTACATAGGGATTAGGTGGCACATGGTCCATGGGAATTTCTGAGTGTAATATCAGTTAATTAGCTTATTAAATCATAATATGGACAATCATTCTCATATAAAATGTGAATAATGGATTTCAATTAAATCTCTTTAACCTTCAACAATTTCCTGTTTCAGTTGAAAGAAAAATGAGACAGGAAGAAAGCTTTTTTCTTGTGCTGTATGTGTTTCATTTACAGGCAGAAAAAGCCCTGTGAACTGTAAAAGGATATATTCTTAATTTTTATTTAGTTATTTTGCACTTTTCTATTATCAGGGGTTCAGAAAAAGAAAATGAATTCATTAGCATTTTTGTAAAATATGCATAAATTTTAGTTTTGAAATATTTCTATTTTGATGGAAAGAGGCCATTAGTTTCTAAAATTACTAAAGATTCTTGTTGAATGTACAAATATTTATTTTTATTGTATTTCAAATTTATATAGTGTCATCATTTACAAAATTAGATATATTGTAGTGGCAAATGAAAATCAATAAATGTTATGATTTGCAACTGAAATGTCTCCTGAAAGCCCAGATTTTTAGGGTTTGGTTGCCAGCCTGTGGCACCACTGGGAGCTGGTGGGACTTTTAAGAAGTGGGGCATAGTAGAAGGATGTTTGATTCCTGGGGTGTACTCTTGAAGGGGTCTCTGATCCCTCTTATTGTATTGCTTCCTTGAACCATGAAATGAGCAGCTTTGCTTTACCTTGTGCTTTGCCATGATGTTCTACCTCAACACAGACCCAAAGGGTTGAGACCAAGAAACCATGAACTAAAACATATGACACAATGAGCCAAAATAAAAATTTCCTTATTTTAAGTCACAGAGAGGGAAAGCTAATACAATAATCAATTTTATTTGTATAAAATATTTAAACAAAAAAAATAATATAAACTATAAATCCAAGAGTTGGTTGGCTCTTATAGACATTTCATAAAATATGTAATGTTAACTCTTATGAATGTTACAATTATGCTACATCAAAATATAAGTGAAAACTGCAACTTTGACATTCAGTGAAATAAAATGTAACATGTAATTTAGATGCTTATAAGATACCGGTTTAATATCTGTAGGTCTTTTGTTGTGTTATATTTTTCTTTGTCCATTGTAAGGTTTTTTTTTTCTTTCTTTTTTTTTTTTTTTTAAGTACATACATCCACTACCCAAATCTGAGAAACTTGGGAGACTTGAAGGCATGGAACTATGAAGTGACTGTGTACCAACTGACAGTCAGAAAGTTTGTGCAATGGCCAAATGAAAGATGAACTTAATTGGCCAAATCTTGCCTTGAATTAAAATCATACTGAAGTCAATGAGAATTGCTTCACCTTAAGTCAACATTAGATGCTGTGTATATCCATGCTTCCTCTTCCTTATCAGAGCTCAAATGTCAATCCTTGGAAGTAGAAGAAAGGATTTTTTTTACATGCCGCAGACACATACTAATCAAAAATCACCAAAGCTGCTTTGATGGATGAGGCAGGGGCATAAAGACCTACCCTGAGTCGTGACAAATTCCAATTCCCAAAACATATTTTCTTCATGTAAAAATCAAAAGGCTGGTGGTAGAGCGCTTGCCTACCATGTGTGAGGCTCTGGGTTCGATTCTCAGCACTGCATATAAATAAACTTTTTAAAAAAGGCTTTGTTTATTTTTCAACTTGTATCTATCACTAATGTGTGTGTTTACATTTGGCATTTATTTTGTTAGAGACACTATTGCTTTTTTCATTCAATTTATTTTAAATTCATAAATAAAACATGAAAATTGTACCTAATAATGGGATCAAATTAAATACTTCAATACCTGAATATATTCTATAATGTTTAAATTAGGTAAAAATGTATCTGTCTACTCAAAGGCTTATCCTTTCTTTATGATAGAAATGTTTTAAAACACTATTTTCTAGGTTTTTGAGATGTACAATACATTGTTGTGTTCTGTAGACACCCTATGTACAACATCACACCAGGATTTTTACTCCTGTTGCTCTAAAACTTAGTTCCTGTTGATCAATGTTTTCCCATCCTTCCCTCTACTCTGCCTTCAGTAATCACCATGCTACTCTCAATTTCTTAAATCAATTTTTTCAGATTCCACACATGAGTGGCAGCATGTAGTACTTGTCTTTCTGTGTCTGGTTAACTTCACATAACATGAAGATCTTCAGTTCCTTCCATGCTTTGTATGAGTTCCTTTGAAGTTATTTCTCTTTTATAATCTTCCCCTACTCCCTTGCACATTTCTCCTTATATTTTTGGTGGTGGCACTCTTGGCTTTAGGTCTTCCATTCTTGTGGTAACTCAGAAAAGTCTCTTTCTGAGAATTTTGTCCCTTGCTGTTCTTCTCTTACCACTATCCTACTCTTGCTTGCTACCTGATGCTTTTCAATCTGAAGAGGGAGGCAATGGAAAAGCCATTCTTTGTTTTCCTAATGCAATCACAGTTTTAGGTAGGCACTGGTCTTGGGGAAACTGGTTCTCTAAATATCCCTGGCTATCCCAGTCTATGTTCTGGATACAGTGTGTTCCTGTCTCTTTCTCAGGAGCAGTGTGTTCCATATTTTAGTTCCCTTATTCCAGCTGCACATTCTCCCTAGCACCCTGGAGACTAGTGTTTGTTTACTCTCCCCTGAGAAAATGAAGGCATAGTCACATAGGATAGATAGGGAAGAAGGCTCTGTGTTTGCCTCTCCCTTAGAAGCTACTATTTCTTTCTCTCAGGTCTAAAATCACAAGGAACACTTTTCAAAGCTTTGTGTTCCAAATTAGATTCTCTATTAAAATTTAAATGAAGATACTGATTAGCCATTCATAAAAGATAATAATCAAATAAAGAGTAGGCTGATATCACCACAATATTACTTAATATCTAACATTACTTAACTGAAAAAAAAAATCTATATAACCAGAATATTCTATGGAGTAAAATTGTATGAGGAATTAAAGATTATGAATTGCTACCTAACATATCTGTTTTAATAACTTAATTACATGATAAAATATAAACTGTGATAACCAAGCTATAGTTGTCTCCTTTACTGAAAGAGTTGTTAAATAAGATATTTTTTTTTCTGCAAAATGCTAGACTCACATGTAGAAGTATAGGTTGTACATCCAAAAGAAATCTTGTCATTGGTCTTTTAAAACTGCTATCTCATGAGAATGAAGAAATATGTATTTAAAAATCATTTTATTCACTCAATGTGTACTGAAAAAACATTGAAAAACAACTACAAGTCACATACTTGCTATCTGGAGGGATTTAAAGTAGTGAACAAAAATAATAAAGCAAAATATATACTTATACTATCTTATTACATTCAAGTAGAAGAAGGAAAAAGTATTGAATATAATATCAGGGTTTGATAAATACTATAAAGAAACATTAATGGAGATAAGAAAACAGTGATGATGAGAAAAGTTTGTATTTTAGATGTAGAGGTGTTGCTGAGATGCTGTGCAGATTTGATGTTTGAACAAACATAAATGAAATGAAGAAATAGAGTAGGATATCTGTGGAAATAATGTCCCAGGACTTAGGATCTGAATACCCTGAGACAAGAAAGTGAATATGGCTGTAATAAGTGAGGAAGGCAAGAATTTTAGAAAATGAAGTATTTTAGAAAATAATTATTGTATAAAATAAAATGTGAACTCTAATCAACCACAAAATACCTATTTACAATGAGAAAAGAGAAGCACCTTAGTAACTCACCCAGGGACACATGTTTTGTAAATTCCTTTTGGATTCAAATCCAGGCAGTCTGACTAGACTCACTGATATTAGTTACACTGTGATGAAATGCTTCAACCATGTTCAGTTTTTCCTTTTACCACTCACTAACTGCTCTTGTCAGACCCTTGTTTTCTCAGTGCCCCCAGGACTAAGTTTATTACTTTCATATACTGCACTTGAAATATACTCCACAATCATCTCAGCTGATACAATTTCTTTGCACCTTTCCCAGTACCTCCAAGGGCCTGGTCACTCTTCCACAAAACTAGCATTACCTTTCTCAACTGAAATATTTATTTCTAACCATGTGCAGCATTTTAAAAATCACTTTATGTGTTTTATTTTGACAGTTCATTTATTTGCTTTTTTTTTAGCTTCCACATATTTCAAGAAAAAAGTGAACTTTTATGTATAAATATTGGAAACATTCACATATAAATATTTGAATTTGAAGCCTTTAGCATCTTGAAATAAGAGAAAGTATAAGCATTTACACAGTTTATGGTTCTTAAAATTTAAAAACAATAAATAAAAAGTTGCAAAGCCCATTTGGGCAGTGCATTTTATCTAAGGTGCAGCCATGGGTGGTAAATGGGAAGTGACAGACTCAGGGAAGCATTTCTGAAATGTGGGGTCATGGAAGAGTATCCATAAGATACTGTGAAACACCCTCTGAAAGCTCATACATGAAGAACAAAACTTTTAAATCTATTTCAGGCTAAAAGTGATTGCTTGGTGTAACTTGGCTTTAAAAAAGAGAGGTTTAGTTCAGAAAACTCATTGTGACATGTTTTTGCTATACTCCACAATAGAGATCATAAAAGTCTGCCATACAAAGGCCCACTGGAAATAGAAAAGACATGTTTTGAAAGCTCAGGGATTGCTACAATCTCAGGTTTCAGCTGCATTTAAATCTAGTCCGTGAAGAAAAGTGAGGTACAAAAGGAGATTCCATGTTCCCATTTTAGGTAACAGGAGGATTAATTAATTTTTCTTTCCTATCATGTGCTAAAATTTAATTTGGAGGTTTGGTTTCCTGACAGTATTTACCCCAGTTAACTACCAAATATCTATATTGCCTGGGTTAATCATGCTCTCTACCAAAAGTTAACATACAAATTTAGAAATCAAGTAAAAAGAAATACATTCTTTCTTTAAATCCAATGAAAATAAATACACAATTAGTGCTGGAAAGTGTATTTACAAGTGTTATCAAGTCAACAAATCACAATGTATTAACAAAGAAGTCTTAGTTATATTTTTGCAAGATAATATAATCAATAACATTAATTATCTATTGCTATGTAACATATCACTCCAAAACTTAGTAGTTTAACACAATAGGCATTTAATTAGCTCATGAGTCACTGAGTCAGTATGGGATTGGCAGGCCTTGTGTATGTGCCCACTGCAGTCAGCTGAAGGAGGGTCTGTCTGACATAGGTTGCTTTTGCTGAGCTTGTGTAATTCTTTTATATGTACTGGGCAGTGGCTCAGTTAAATCAGTGGACTGACTGCTCCATTTGATTTCTTGTCTCCAGCCTGGATTTTTGTAATTCTTATGGAGATTACAACAGTTCAAAGGGATATCCACCACAGACAAAGCCTCTTATAGTCTAAAGGTAGTAAGTAATATATCACTCAGAGGATTCACTTTGGCCAATGTGAGTCAACAAACCAGCTTAGACTCAAGAAGAAAGAAAAAGGGTGTCCACCTCTTTAAAAACATACAAAAAGAGAAGATTTACAAAATCAACTGACAAAGCAGATATGAAAAAAAGCATAATTTGGGCCACTCTTCCAATCTGTCAGAAATGGTCTTACTTTCTTATATGTTGATAGAGAAACTATTAGCAACTTACCTCTCAACTAACTGCTTTTATTTTTCCTTAAAGAATGAAGGGCTTTTTGTCTATATCATTACAATGTTAGAAGCAATTTATTACATGAAGTTTCAAGCTGCTCACATATCATTTTATTCTCCTTCTACTCTCTCTGTGGCATACTTAACTCCTTGCACCCTTGGGCTTTTATTTCCTCTGGATGTTACTAACCTGCAGTAAAGTGTATTCATTACTACCCTAATACAGCAGTTAATTGAATTTCAGTACTAGTCAACTTCAGCCAAGGTCATCTGAAGTCTGCTTCTACTTTGACAAGAATCTATTAACATCAGGAACCATCAAGCAGTTAATAGCTATACTTTCTTTGGTTATTTTCGGTGTTTCTCTCCTTACATTTTAATAAATGGAAACACATATCAAACCTTACACTTATGAATTAGAATGTCTTTCCTAGTAAGTGACTTATTGATGCTGAAGTGATTAACCTTTCATTAAAACTTGATATAAAATTCTTCCCTCCATATATCTATGTTTATTACTCAAGCCCCAAGGAAAATACATCAAACATAAGGACAGCTTGGTTTTTTAAAACACTTTTGCAACTTACAGACTCATAAAATCTGGAATTGTATAATTTCTCCTCACATGTTTCTACCTCATGATAGGAACGAGGCACCACAGATGGACATTTTTAAAAATGTGCACTATCAACTAACTTCAGCAATGATAAATGAATTAACCAAGGTGCAGTTCTATAACTCTTACATAACACCTATATGGATAAGTATAAATAAATCTTTTGTGTTGATAAAAAGTTTTACTTTTTGAATCAATGCAGGATCAAACTTTTATATCTCTTCACAAATTTTAACATAATCAATACACATTGTGCAAGAAACTCAGGTCTTTATTACACAGCCTGAGTGTAAACATACTGTCATAATTTTTGTTGCTGAGAGAAGTTACATGTCTCTATCCAGAGAACCCTTTCAATTTCAATGCATCTTATTTAATCCTTTAGATCTTCAGGGATTGTGGTTCTGTGATCATGAGAGAGCTCTCAGCAAGCAAAGGCCTCACCTTTGACCCTTACTTCTGTTTTGACTCTATCTTTATAGATGTCATCTTTCCAGGCCCGTTAAGGCCGCAGGTTGTACAGGTGATGATTCAGTTGTTATTTTAGCGAGTGCCAGTGCAGAGCTAGTGTCCTCTGCCAGTGTCTTCCACATACTATTAGACCAAGACAGGGCTGCTCTGAGTCTATTTCACTAACATGAAGAAAATCCCTTCACATGTGCCACATATATTAGTTAAAACCAAACCAAACAAAAAATAACTGTCTAATTTGTTGGGATTTATAGAGCTTAAAAATTTGATATCAAGCAGTTTTTATACAAAAAAACAAAAACTAAATTCTGGTCATCTCTTCCTTCTCTCCATATTTTTTACCCATTTAAAAAATCTTTTCTTTTTTAATTAGAGTTTTATAGTTATACATAATAGTTGGGTTCATCCTGACAAACTCATACATGTATGGAATTTAATTTTGGTTCAGGATCCCCCCTGTTCCCTCCTGTCCTCTATCTTCTTCCCCATTCTCCTTTCTCTACTAGATTTCACAAGCTGGATTTGGAACATTATGCTATCCTCTGGTTCTGATAACTGAAAACTGCTGTTAAAAGAAGAAACTAATACTTACACATTTTTCTATATTGACTGATTTCCTAGACTTTGCCAGTTATGAAATCTAGAGTATTCATGACAATCCAAATGAACTTTGGGACTATACTAATTTTTGTGAATTATTGGCGCATTATGATTATATATAATATTGGGATTCATTCTGTCACATTTGTACATGCACATATGGTAATTTGAACAATCCAATTTACTACTCAAGATTTTGATGATGGAAATTAATTTAAACATTCTAGTAACTATTGAGGCAATATTCCTTGAGTAATTTTTTCAGCTGCTGCTGCAAGTAGAAAAAAAAAAATGGCTCTGACCTGTAAAAAGATACAATACTTATTTCTCATTTTGTTGAAAAGAACAGAGACAGTAGAGAAGTAGTTGAGCAAAGAACTATCAAAATAGGTTACAATTTCTGGCCATGAAATCATTCAAGAACACAGAATACCTTTTGGCATCTGAATTTTTAGCATGAAGTGGATGAGAAAAGATAATTACTTCATTCTTAATAAGTGATGATGAATGATAATGCTGGCAGTATGTCATTCAATGTAGAAGCAATAAGAGTGATACCAGGGGCTGGGGATGTGGCTCAAGCGGTAGCCCGCTCGCCTGGCATGCGTGCGGCCCGGGTTCGATCCTCAGCACCACATACAAACAAAGATGTTGTGTCCGCCGAAAATTAAAAAATAAATATTAAGATGGGTGGCTGGAGTGCTGCTATAGGAGGAGTGTACCTCAATTCTGCCTGGGGATAATGGACTGAGTGGTCCCCAAAATTGATGTAGACAACAGACAATTATAATAGGATTTATTGGAAGGTTAAACAGAAGTCCTAGCAAAATCAGAGTTTCACTGAGTTGCTGAGGCTGGCTTCAAACTTGGGATCATCCTGCTTCAGCCTCCACAGTTGTTGAGATCACAGGATCCGCCGCCCGCGCCTCCAAGGTAGGCAGACCTACAACAGACCAGCGGATCAGGCCCAGGAGCCTGCCGGCGTGGTACAAACACCACCCTAATTGGAGTAGTGGCAGAGCAGAGTCGCCGCCCGTGCCAGGAACAGGCCCAGGGTCCTGCAGGCGGGGTAGTCACGACACCCCAATTGGAGTAGGGGCAGAGCAGAGCCTCCACCCGTGCCCGAAAGGTGGGCAGATCTGCGACCGACCAGCGGGACAGGCCCAGTGGCCTGCCGGTACGACAGACACGTCACCCCATTTGCAGTAGGGGCAGGGTAGAGCCGCCGCCTGCGCCTGCTGGGTAGGCAAACCTGCAACCGACCGGCGGATCAGGCCCGGTGGCCTGCCAGCATGGTACACTCGTCACCCCAATTGGAGTAGGGGCAGAACAGAGCTGCCGCCAGCTCCCAGAACAGGCCCAGTGACCTGCCGGCATGGTAGCCACGACACCCCAATTGGAATAAGGAGAGAGCAAAGCCGCCGCCCGCACCTGCAGGAAAGATACGCAAGCAGTATGAAAAGACAAGGAAAGAAAGGACCACAAGCAATGCAGGTCAACGCAACTTTAGAAGAGGTAACAGCTGCAGCAGATGGAATGTCAGATAAAGAATTCAGGATATACATGCTTCAGATGATCTGGAGTATCAAGGAAGACATTAAACAGCAAAATCAGACAATGAAAGATCACTTCGACAACGAATTACGCAAACAAATCCAGGAAGCAAAGGATCAACTATACAGGGAGATAGAGGTTATAAAAAACAAACAAACAGAAATCCTAGAAATGCAGGAAGCAATAAACCAACTTAAAAACTCAATGGAGAATACTACCAGCAGAGTAGAACACTTAGAAGATAGAACATCAGACAATGAAGACAAAGTATTTCAACTGGAAAAGAACATAGACAGTTCAGCAAGACTGTTAAGAAACCATGAGCAGAACATCCAAGAAATATGGGATAACATTAAGAGACCAAACTTAAGAGTCATTGGGATACAGGAAGGTACAGAGCTCCAAACCAAAGGAATGAGAAGTCTATTCAATGAAATAATACAAGAAAACTTCCCAGACTTGAAGAATGAGACAGAATCCCAAATCCTAGAAGCCTACAGGACGCCGAATGTACAAAATCATAAGAGATCCACACCTAGACACATTATAATGAAGATGCCCAACATACAGAATAAGGAGAGAATTTTAAAAGCTACAAGAGAAAGGAAGCAGATTACATTTAGGGGTAAGCCAATCAGGATAACAGCTGATCTTTCAACACAGACTCTGAAAGCTAGAAGATCCTGGAACAACATATTTCAAACACTGAAAGAAAATGGGTTCCAACCAAGAATTGTGTATCCAGCGAAATTAAGCTTCAGGATGGAGGATGAAATTAAAACCTTCCACGATAAACAAAAGTTTAAAGAATTCGCAGCTAGAAAACCATCTCTTCAAAACATCCTCGCCAAAGCATTACAGGAAGAGGAAATGGAAAATAACAATGAAAACCAACAGTGGGAGGTAGGACAGAAAAGGGGGGGGGATAATCAAAGAGGAAAACAAACCATGTTTAGTAACAGAAATAAACAAATATGGCTGGAAGAACAACCCATATCTCAATAATAACCCTAAATGTTAATGGCTTAAACTCACCAATTAAGAGACACAGGCTAGTAGAATGGATCACAAAACAAGACCCAACAATATGCTGCCTACAGGAGACGCATTTGATAGGAAAAGACTTACATAGGCTGAAGGTGAAAGGTTGGGAAAAATCATATCACTCATATGGACTTCGGAAACAAGCAGGAGTGTCCATACTCATATCAAATAAAATAGATTTCAAGCCAAAGTTAATCAAAAGAGATAAAGAGGGACACTACATACTGCTTAAGGGAACCATACACCAACAAGACATAACAATCATAAATATTTATGCCCCAAACAATGGTGCAGCTATGTTCGTCAAACAAACTCTTCTCAAGTTCAAGAGTCTAATAGACCACCATACCATAATCATGGGAGACTTCAACACACCTCTCTCGCCACTGGACAGATCTTCCAAACAAAAGTTGAATAAGGAAACTATAGAACTCAATAACACTATTAATAACCTAGACCTAATGGACATATATAGAATATACCACCCAACATCAAGCAGTTACACTTTTTTCTCAGCAGCACATGGATCCTTCTCAAAAATAGATCATATATTATGTCACAGGGCAACTCTTAGACAATATAAAGGAGTAGAGATAATACCATGCATCTTATCTGATCATAATGGAATGAAACTGAAAATCAACGATAAAAGAAGGAAGGAAAAAGCATACATCACTTGGAGAATGAACAATAGGTTACTGAATGATCAATGGGTTATAGAAGACATCAAGAAGGAAATTAAAAAATTCTTAGAGATAAATGAAAACACAGACACAACATATCGGAATCTATGGGACACATTGAAAGCAGTTCTAAGAGGAAAATTCATTGCTTGGAGTTCATTCCTTAAAAAAAGAAAAAACCAACAAATAAATGATCTCATACTTCATCTCAAAATCCTTGAAAAAGAAGAGCAAAACAACAGCAAAAGAAGTAGAAGGCAAGAAATAATTAAAATCAGAGCTGAAATTAATGAAATCGAAACAAAAGAAACAATTGAAAAAATTGACAAAACTAAAAGTTGGTTCTTTGAAAAAATAAACAAAATCGACAGACCCTTAGCGATGCTAGCGAAGAGAAGAAGAGAGAGAACTCAAATTACTAGCATACGGGATGAAAAAGGCAATATCACAACAGACACTTCAGAAATACAGAAGATAATCAAAAACTATTTTGAATCCTTATACTCCAACAAATTAGAAGATAGTGAAGGCATAGATAAATTTCTTAAGTCATATGATCTGCCCAGATTGAGTCAGGAGGATATAGAAAACCTAAACAGACCAATATCAATTGAGGAAATAGAAGAAACCATAAAAAGACTATCAACTAAGAAAAGCCCAGGTCCAGATGGGTATACAGCAGAATTTTACAAAACCTTTAAAGAAGAACTAATACCAATACTTTTCAAGCTACTTCAGGAAATAGAAAAGGAGGGAGAACTTCCAAATTCATTCTATGAGGCCAACATCACCCTGATACCTAAACCAGACAAAGACACTTCAAAGAAAGAAAACTACAGACCAATATCTCTAATGAACCTAGATGCAAAAATCCTCAATAAAATTCTGGCGAATCGGATACAAAAACATATCAAAAAAATTGTACACCATGATCAAGTAGGATTCATCCCTGGGATGCAAGGCTGGTTCAATATACGGAAATCAATAAATGTTATTCACCACATCAATAGACTTAAAAATAAGAACCATATGATCATCTCGATAGATGCGGAAAAAGCATTTGACAAAGTACAGCATCCCTTTATGTTCAAAACTCTAGAAAAACTAGGGATAACAGGAACATACCTCAATATTGTAAAAGCAATCTATGCTAAGCCTCAGGCTAGCATCATTCTGAATGGAGAAAAACTGAAGGCATTCCCTCTAAAATCTGGAACTAGACAGGGATGCCCTCTCTCTCCACTTCTGTTCAACATAGTTCTCGAAACACTGGCCAGAGCAATTAGACAGACGAAAGAAATTAAAGGCATAAAAATAGGAAAAGAAGAACTTAAATTATCACTATTTGCAGATGATATGATTCTATACCTAGCAGACCCAAAAGGGTCTACAAAGAAACTATTAGAGCTAATAAATGAATTCAGCAAAGTGGCAGGATATAAAATCAACACACATAAATCAAAGGCATTCCTGTATATCAGCGACAAATCCTCTGAATTGGAAATGAGGACAACCACTCCATTCAAAATATCTTCAAAAAAAATAAAATACTTGGGAATCAACCTAACAAAAGAGGTGAAAGACTTATACAATGAAAACTACAGAACCCTAAAGAGAGAAATAGAAGAAGATCTTAGAAGATGGAAAAATATACCCTGTTCATGGATAGGCAGAACTAACATCATCAAAATGGCGATATTACCAAAAGTTCTCTATAGGTTTAATGCAATGCCAATCAAAATCCCAACGGCATTTCTTGTAGAAATAGAGAAAGCAATCATGAAATTCATATGGAAAAATAAAAGACCCAGAATAGCAAAAATAATGCTAAGCAGGAAGTGTGAATCAGGCGGTATAGCGATACCAGACTTCAAACTATACTACAGAGCAATAGTAACAAAAACAGCATGGTACTGGTACCAAAACAGGCGGGTGGACCAATGGTACAGAATAGAGGACACAGAAACCAATCCACAAAACTACAACTATCTTATATTTGATAAAGGGGCTAAAAGCATGCAATGGAGGAAGGATAGCATCTTCAACAAATGGTGCTGGGAAAACTGGAAATCCATATGCAACAAAATGAAACTGAATCCCTTTCTCTCGCCATGCACAAAAGTGAATTCAAAATGGATCAAGGAGCTTGATATCAAATCAGAGACGCGCCGTCTGATAGAAGAAAAAGTTGGCTACGATCTACAGTCGGTGGGGTCGGGCTCCAAATTCCTCAATAGGACACCCATAGCACAAAAGTTAATAACTAGAATCAACAAATGGGACTTACTCAAACTAAAAAGTTTTTTCTCAGCAAAAGAAACAATAAGAGAGGTAAATAGGGAGCCTACACCCTGGGAACAAATCTTTACTCCTCACACTTCAGATAGAGCCCTAATATCCAGAGTATACAAAGAACTCAAAAAATTAGACAATAAGAAAACAAACAACCCAATCAACAAATGGGCCAAGGACCTGAACAGACACTTCTCAGAGGAGGACATACAGTCAATCAACAAGTACATGAAAAAATGCTCAACATCTCTAGCTGTCAGAGAAATGCAAATCAAAACCACCCTAAGATACCATCTCACTCCAGTAAGATTGGCAGCCATTAGGAAGTCAAACAACAACAAGTGCTGGCGAGGATGTGGGGAAAAGGGTACACTTGTACATTGCTGGTGGGACTGCAGATTGGTGCAGCCAATTTGGAAAGCAGTATGGAGATTTCTTGGAAAGCTGGGAATGGAGCCACCATTTGACCCAGCTATTCCCCTTCTTGGTCTATTCCCTAAGGACCTAAAAAGAGCATGCTACAGGGACACTGCTACATCGATGTTCATAGCAGCACAGTTCACAATAGCAAGACTGTGGAACCAACCTAGGTGCCCTTCAATAGACGAATGGATAAAAAAAAATGTGGCATTTATACACAATGGAGTATTACTCTGCATTAAAAAATGACAAAATCATAGAATTTACAGGGAAATGGATGGCATTAGAGCAGATTATGCTAAGTGAAGCTAGCCAATCCCTAAAAAACAAATGCCAAATGTCTTCTTTGATATAAGGAGAGTAACTAAGAACAGTGTAGGGACGAAGAACAGGAGAAGAAGATTAACATTTAACAGGGATGAGAGGTGGGAGGGAAAGGGAGAGAGAAGGGAAATTGCATGGTAATGGAAGGAGACCCTCAGGGTTATACAGTGGAGGAGGTAGAGAGAGAGGAGGGGAGGGGAGGGGAGAGGTGGGGAGGGGGGAGGGGGGAGGGGGGAGGATGGGAAAGGCAGTAAAAAAAAAAAAAAAATTTTATTCAGATGTGAGAGCAAGAACAACAAAAATATCGATTCAAGATCTTAAAAATATAAAATCTCTTTGAAAATCACATTAAACTTTATTCTCAAAAAAGACAAACAAAAGCATTCAAACATAAACAAAACCAAAGAAATCCCACAAGAAATAAGAGTTCCAAGAAATAGGTCACATCAGCTACCTTATGAAAAATCCTAGATGACAGCTACATAGGAGGTCTAGAAAATAACTCAATTTATTCCAAGTTGCATGGTCTTAGTGACATGGTCAGCCAGACCTGAGATCCTTAGTCAACGAGAAAAGGAAAGACCACTGGAAGCTTCAAGAAAAGCAGTACTCAGTAAAACAAAGTCAAGGCCCAGAGATGAAACAAACTGTCATGTGGCCAGATTTGGATCATTTGTAAGTGTAGGTTGTGAGAATGCACTGGACTCCAGCCTTTGGAGCTTTGTCCTTTGTACTGTGAGTCACATTGAATTACATTGTTCACTTAAAGGTAAATCATTATTGTGTTAAAAATGTGTATGATTGCATAATCATGATATTGAAAGTGCTATTTGTTATTTTTCAGTTTTTGGAACATGCATATTATGTAAATTTACATAAAAAATAAAACTTAATTTTTTTAATACAAAAAAAAAAAAATAAATAAATAAAAATAAATATTAAAAATTCTCTCTCTCTCTCTCTCTCTCTCTCTCTCCCCCTCCCTCCCTCTCTCACTCTATCTTTTTTAAAAAAAAGAGTGATACCAGATATGATGCCTATATTTGGTTTTATTCCAACAGCAACAACGACAAAAAGAAAATACCCATGACAACTGCTGTGAATAATAATCTGGAAAAGCAGTAAAAATAGTCTTTGATAGATGGAAAGTACTTTCTTACCACTATGTAAGACAATTGTTCTTTCCCCATTTTCCCAGTTCCATTTAGAAAGAATTTTTAATGTTTCTTACATTTCAATTCATCCCTCCGTTTGTTTACTCATCATTAGGAAAGAAATTACTTCTCTTGTTAATAAAATAGAAGAAATAAAATGCAGATAGTGGCTGATCTGAGTTATTCTATAATTTATAGTACAAAAGTTTTCAGGTTGTACCTAAATCTATGTTACTCCATTTTGTTAAGAAGTAGTTTGTCATGAGCTATTCCATTTTGAGTAAAAAAAACACTGGGGTGGAATGACCCTGCAACTTGTTTGCACAAGTAAACAGCCACCATCTGCTAACACAACCATAAGATGCAAACTGGTAAATAAATGAAGAGTGCCAATAAAAATGACCACCTGTGAACTTATCAAATCAATCAGAAGCACAGTGTTGTGGTTTAGATTAAGAGTCCCCCAAAAGCTCTTGAGTGAGACAATGTAAGGAAGTTTAGAGGTAAAATGATTGGGTTATGAGTATTAACATAATCAATACATTGATCCCCTAATAGAGATTAGCTGAGTAGAGACTGTAAGCAGGTAGATGTGTCTGGAGGAGATGGGACACTGGGGGCATGCCTTTGGGGCATATATTTTGTTCTTGATGTGAGTTTTCTATCTTTGCTTCTTGGTGTTATGTCTTGAGCTGCCTTCGCCATGATGTTCAGCCTCACCTTGAGCCTAGAGGAATGGAGCTGGCTATCATGGACTGAGACCTCTGAAACTGTGAGCCCCCAAATAAACTTTTCTTTGTCTATTTGTTCTTGTTGGGTCTTTTAGTCACAGCAGCGAAGAAACTGACTATAAAACACAGGGATGTGTGAATGTATCAAACCAATATCAGAAAGAGCAGGTTCATTAGCTTATTGAATATTTCAAATCAACACCTTCACTTGAGCCCAACAAAAGGAAGAGAACCCTGAGATTGGACATGGCAGCACATAACGCTGTCACTTGGTCATTCCTCATGAGTTTTGTCCAGGAAAATCACCACAAATATCTATCTCTGAAACTTTGTCTTCAGGCTTTATTAGAGCATAGTTTCTCCAGCTTGTAAAGGTCACCCACAGCCCACTCCAAGCATGACAATCGGCTATATCTTCAGACCTTGACCTAGGATATGCTTCTGCATTTTGACAGCCCTGTTCCCTGTTCCTTTAAATATTACTAAATTAATACAAGTGCTTTAGGAGGACACTTCCTATCCAGACCATAACAGTACCATTATTATTTATCTTTTGCAAATGTGCAAATTAACACCAAATGAGTTAAAATGGGTTTCAGAAAGTTAGAGCAATATGTGAGGGGGCCAGCATTTACTCTCAGGGTAGAAAAATACCAATTAATTTTCCTTCTACTTCCTAAGTTGATAAGTAAATGTAGAAGATAGCTAAAAAAACAAAATATCTATTCTGTCAAAACTGTTATTGTACATAGTCTATTTATTCCTTTTATTTTTCTTAAATTGAGCCTACCTTTCCAGTTAAAAGGGAAATAGACAACTGAAGGCTTTCCTGAGCAAAAGGAGGAGATATAAAACCATTTGTTTGTATTGCCTTTGTTATTATTATTACTGTTATATTTAATTTTGAAAAATTTGTTGGATATTTTCACTGTAGAAATTATGAAGATATTGTGTTTCTCTCTCTTTAAATAGTCCAGAAATCTGGTGGTTTTAAATCTAAGACTGGTAGTCTTTTCTATCATCATTATTATTCTCATCATCATTATCATTATTTTGGATAGTTTTGGACATCTCTTTTCTATGGTCTAGAAGTCCAGAACTTTTAAATAGATATTTTACCTTGTCAGTCTGTCTTCTAGGCCTATTATCCCTTTTTTGATACTTTTATTTCCATTTTTCTGTTGATGTTATGCTCTGTAAACCTGTTAGAAATACTAAGGTGCTGCAAGAAATCAAACATGTGCTCAAAAGTAGGTGATCAAGGCAAACTTTTACACACAGAAGGAGGTACTCTCAGAAACTGGCTAGAAAGCACTCCACTGCGCGACCAGCACGCTGGCTTCATACTAGAGGTTCGAAGCATAGAAGTTAACTAGTGAGATCAAAATAAACACACAAACTCAATTTACCTTTTTTTTTGACCAGGTCTGAGACAGCCCTCCCTCTGGCTCCTGCCTCCAGCCACCCAGTGGGGCAGGGAGGCTTACTCAGGACTAGCAGGAGAGAGAGAGAGAGCACGCCAGGGAGTGGCCTTTTATTGGGGAACAAGAAATTCAGGAGAAAATTCCATCCAATGAAGGTCGAGGGGGGCAGCACTCCAAGGTCAGGGTCAGTGGTTGGTCTCAGGGTCAATGGTCAGTCACACCCCCACACAGATGGTCTCTCGAACCTAGAAAGGGTGGGGATTAGTTCTGACACAGTTTAGCCAGCACCTCACACCCAGTCAGGGAGGTGCCCAATCACGTGCGAGAATGGCTTCCCACAAAGCACACCTGGGTGGGCAGTCGGCCGGCTTATATCCCCAATGCAGTGCTGCTCTTCACCCTGATTGGAGGAGTTTTCAGGTACAATTTCTATGATTGGCTAATTTTAAAATATGTGGTGGAGGGTGCAAGCGGAAGGGCTATAGTAAAAAATGGCTACAATTGAATTCAGTTAAAGTTATATTCTGAAAATGAACATAAAAATTTCTAAACAATATAATACACTTATTTCCCTACTGTTTCCATCATTGTTATTATTTTAATTTAAGCAAGTATATTTTTAATCTCTACACACTTGTTGTTTTTTTTTGTGTTTGTTTTGGTTTGGTTTGGTTTTTGCTTTAGCATTTAGGCTAAAACTGAAATCAGAAATCAGTTACATGTGTAGTATTTTTATAATAAAAATCTAAAATATGTGATGGAGGTATAGTGGCCAGACAATGAGCAATAAAACAAAGGACTTGAAGCCAGGAATTTTCATACTCTTTGCTATGCTGTAGCAAAATATTTAGTAGATTGTCATCTATGATGACTTGATAGAACATCCACATATTTAGGAGACTGTAGCTGTAGCTTTCTGGGATTCATTTAGAATGATACTGCATTATGAATATGTCAATTAATCAATTATAAATATTTTTTCTAACAGGAATTTTTTTAAAACAATGATCTCAAAAAAATTCGGTCAGTTTGCAAGCTGGTAATGAAGACATGAAGACTATAAACTAAAAGACAAAATACATGATCCTACTGCATCAAATATAAAATCATGTAACAAGAATAGGAAATAAATATAAGCAAACAAAAAACTGGCAGAAGAAATCATTAAAATTACTCCTGCGGTTTAGGTTTATAACAAAGATAAAATCAATCTTACACAATTTGACAGTTTTCTTGACTGGGAAATGGAGGGAGACCCCTTACTGGACTAATTTTCTATTACTGCTGTAACAAGTTCCCACAGACTTAGAGGATAAACACAATAAATTTTATTCTATCATAGTTTTGAGGAAATATATATCAAACACTATTAAATTATTATTAGTGGGGGGCACTGTTCTTCATATTGTTCTCAAAGGCCTCACATTGATGGATTTCATTTAAAATTAAAGTCCTAGGCCTGCAGCAAAGATCATATTAAATAAGGGTATAACCTAGCTAGGGTTATTTTGTAAACAGTTGTCTTGTAACCACTACCAAAATATGAGGGAAATGGCAGACTTAAGTTAATAAGGAAGACTTAAAGAACTCTATCCAAAAAAGAATAACATGCTGTGTAACCAGATTTTGCTGACATAAACCTATCAACTTTTGAGAGAAAGTTGACTGAAAGCTTGGTCAGAAAATAAGTTTCCAATCTTCCAAGTATGAATCAGAAGAAGGAGGCTATGAAGAGCATGTACTAAAGGAGAGCTTTTAAACCTCCACCATGGACCATGGAAGAAAATGCTAAGGAATAACTTTTAAGAGGCCATTGATGTCAACGAGTCAAGGGATTTTCCTCAGAAAACAGAAGCAGGGATTTTTTTTAAGGTTAGTAGGCTAAATATGGACTCCCTAAAGATATTCACACCCTAAAAACTCCAGAACATGTGAGTGTGTTATCTACATGGTAAACAAGACTTTATAATTGTGATTAAGGATCTTTATAGAAGAAACTATCCTAAATTGTGTAGGTGTGTTCAATGTCCTTATAAAAGTGTTCTTACAAGAAGCAGGCAGGCAGATCAACGATATTAGTGAGATATATCATGAGAGAGGATAAAATAACAAAGAGTATGTGGAGCCAGCCAGGAGCCAAAGAATGAAGAAAGTTTCTAGAAGATGGAGAAGGAAAGGAAACAGAATCTCCCCTCCATCTCCAGAAGAGAGCAGCCCTGCAGTTACTTTTATTTTAGGTTGAAAGGACTTTCAATATCAAAAACTACAAGAGAATATGTGTATATTGTTTTAAAAATTACTAAGATTGTGAAACAAATTACAACAGAAATAGTACAGTAATACACTAAGGACTCACTCACCTGCCAGGTTAAAAAAAATTGGAAATCCTAACCACCTGGATTTTTTATATTTGTTTTTTATTTGTTTGATTGTTTTAGATATAAATCGGGTACTGCTGTGAGGACTTAATGCTTCATCTCATCAATTGTTTGTTCTGGCTCACTCCACAATTTTACATTCGGGGTGGTGAGAGCAAATACCTCAAATTTTTCTGAAATATTCACTCAAAAAGAAAAACCTGACAGAATTTAAATTATTAAGGCATAATTTTATATTCTTTAAAAAATGAATTTCACAGAATAGAACTACCTATTCATATGCACTGTAGTTTCAGAACTGAGATACTAAATAGAAAATTTGTTGGTAGCAGGGGATGTAATGACCATAGTCAGTCTTTCAAATGGATATAGATTTATCTTTAACCATGAATCCCTCTTAATCTATTGTTATCAACAACTTTGTGATTGGTTGGTATTCCCAACTTATTTTCTTTTTTGATTTCATTGCAAGTATTTTTTTATAAAAATTTGAAACCTATTTTTATTGTAAACATTAAACATGGAAGTACAATTCCAAAAGATACACGAGTCATTTGTTCTTTCTGGGTTATAAAGAACTACATTTTGCATTAAATTAAAACATGTTTTAAAAATAGTCTGTGATGAGTAGTGTGTTTCTGAAATGCCATACTACTATAAAAAAGTTATTAGGATTTTAAAGGCACATAAAGAGATAACAAAGAGCAAACAAGGATACTAAGTTACAGTTAAATTGGAGAAATGAGTTCTGTCGGCTGTTGCATATTAAGGTCATTATAGATGATGATAATGTACTACTATATAGTTTTTAAAATCTGGAGAAAGAATTTTGAGTGTTTTCACCACAAATAAATGCTTACCCTCATTTGTATGTTATACAACATATACGTGTATTGAAATATCACATGGTATCCCATAGATACGTACAAGTTTTAAGTCAATAAAAATGTTGAACAAGCCAGCCACTAACTTACTCTTCACTGTGGAGGCACTCAGAGACTGCTCCATCCATGTTTACAGAGGGCCCAGATATTGTATGAGCTGATTACTGACCTCAGTATCACCCACATGGTGCTGGTTCTTCAGAATGCAAGATGATTGAGTTAAGGTGGCCTGACGCTTCCACAGAGATTTCAAAAAAAGGCCTGGGAAGCCAGGTAAGATGTACCAGGGTTGGAGTTCCTGTGTGGAGAGGCTGATGCATGAAGCTCTGAAACTGAAGCTGGAAGGGAGACCACAGGAGTTGAGACATCCACTAATGTGGACTGTCTGCTGAGAAAAATTGCTGGCTACAGAGAGAGGCCAGCTAATACAGACCTTGTATGTTATAACCAGCTAGGCGAAAGGAGTAGGGCTGTCCAAGCCTTTTGGGGGGCATATCTCACAGCAATGTGTTCTAGATACTGTATGCAGAGTTAACAGACTTGTTTGCCAAGATGTCTTGCTTTGGTTCAATTCCTTCTTTCATATACCTGTTTTTCCCTTTTGGAATGGTAATGAATTTTTACAGGGGTTCACAACCAAGAATTCACTTTGGGTCTCAGTGGATACTTCGGACTTGGGCAATGTTAAAACTGTTAAAATTATGGAAATTCTTGAGAATAAAATGATTTTGCCTTGTGAGATGAATATAGCTTTTTGGGAACATGTGTCAGAAAATTATGGTTTGTATATAAAGTGCCCCTCCAAATATTTATGCTAATGCAGGAAAATTCAGAGGTAAATGATTAGATTATGAGAGATGTAACCTAATCAGTCCATTCATATCAGGAAGAACTGATGATGTAGTAACTATAGTTAGGTAGGGAGTAGCTAAAGGAGGTGGGTCACTTGGAGTATGCCATATATGAGTTGTTCTTCCTGAGGCTCTTCTTTCTTGCTTTGCTTCCTACTTTTTGACCCTGCCACAAACTAAGCTGATTTCCTTTTCTGAGCCCTTCTGCCATAATGTGCTGCCTCTCCTTGGGCCTAGAGCACTGGAGTCAGCCATCTGTGGACTGAGACCTCTGAAACCATGAGTTTAATAAAATAAAAATTTACCTCCTGTAATAAATAAAATTTACCTCCTCTAATTTATGCTACCCAATATTTTAGTAACAGAGATGAAAACTAAAACTAACTAAAACACTTTAGTATGGAGATTGCTGGATTTTATTGAATCAGAGAATAAATTTTATATAAAACTGCAAATTGTTTCCAATGTATTGTACCACCTGGCATTCCTACATAATGACATTTCCAGTTGGTGCATCCAATATTTACTTGATTTTATCAATCTTGAATTTTATTTATTTTAGGAAGCAAGAAGATATATGTCAATATAGTTTATATGTGAATTTCCAAAAGACTATGGATATTGAGCATATTTTATATTTTCATATGCTGTATATCTTGTTTTTCTTTTTTGTTTGGTAAAATGTTTCTTCAAATTTTTTACCCTTTTTTATTAGATTGCTCTTTTGTTAATGCTAATTATTTGTATGTTAAGAACTAAGATATTTATCAAATGCATATTTTATCTTCATGTTTTTCATATTCATAAAAATTTGTTTTAAGGAGCAGGATATTGATTTTAATGACAATTTAGTATTTTCCACTGATAATTTGTGCTTTTAGAATGACATCTATTAAATTATTTCATAACCTTAGGATGTCAATATTTTCTTGTGTTTCTTTTGTTTTTATAAAATGTTAATATTTTTATATTTTTCATTAATTCTATAACCTAATTGGAGGTGTCTATACACAAGCAGAGAAAATTATCTTTCTAAAAATTGCATTTTTAAAAAAATATCAATTAGGCCTGCATGAGTGGGTCAAAATCTTAATTTCTTATTAGTCCCACGGAATGTCTGTCCTATTTATAATAGTATGCTCTTAATTACTATCATTTGGTAGTAAGTCTTAAAATCTGTTAATGTGAGTTAAATTTGTTTTGTTTTTATTAATTTTGTTTATTTTTTTTCCAAAATTGTCTATTTTTTTCCAAAATTGAAACTGTCCTATCTTGTTTAAGTTCGGGGATTTAGCTTAGTGGTAGATTTTATCTGATGCATATGACGCACTGGGTTCAAGCCCAAAATTCAAGTATCTGGTTTATAAGCCACTTTAAATTCAATTGTGACTTTTTAAAATTTTTTATAAAATAAATGACAACAGAATGCATTAAAATTCTTATTACACATATACAGCACAATTTTTCATATCTCTGGTTGTATATAAAGTATGTTGACACCAATTCGTGTCTTCATACATGTGCTTTGGATAATGATGTCTATCACATTCCACCATTCTTGCTATCAATTATGATGTTTAACTTCCTTCATTTGGACTGATTTTCTCCCCTTGTTAATATATTTTAAGAATTTTTGAGTAAGTATGTTATACCTATCAACTTTACACCAAGATGTCATAATATTTTTCATAAGCCAACAAGAAAATTCTGGTCTAAAGCCCTTTCTGCTACTTCTAACATTGCCTGAGTCATACTACAGAAAGCAATGAATTTATTGTTCAAACTTTGCATCTTATGAAATAAAAAGGGCAATAACATAACAATACTTGTAATAAACTTGCTCAGTATACTAAGTACATCAGCATCCCTTTTTTTGGACCTAAGTTGTTTAAAACCCAGTTGTACCTTGTACTTTACAACTTCCCCTCTATATCTATTTGTTTGCAACATAACCAACTTCTTCTTCATCGTACTGATCCCCAAACCAACATATTCTATAACTATTGACTACAATAAAATTTAACAATTACCACAAGATTCATGTAAAGATGTTCCCCACTTTGCATGTATCTTAATTAAATTAGTTAATCCACAATCCCCATGAGAAAGTGTAAGGTACAACACCCCTAATAAAAGAAGAGTCCCATAGGTCCTTTCATCTATCTCTATTGCTGGTTGAGCTTTCTGCTACCTTTAGAATATCAGTAGATGTCCTGTTAGCACCCCTCACCTCTCTGGAATCTGTGACAAATAAACTTCCTTCATTTCATTTTTTCTTCCTTTTTGTGTCTTACCTGATGCACACACCTAAACCTAATTTTCCCTTTCATTAAGGATTCTAATGAGTGGTTGTCTTTGCTTATGGGCACTCTCAAGAGAAATATATCAAAAACAGATTTGAAAATATTATAGCATTACTATTATGTCAGGAAAATGGGCAAAAATTTAAACTTACCAAGGTGATAATATTAGACATTTGAGGAAGTACGGTCAGGACTGGTAGAACCCTTTCTGTAGATCTGTGTACCTGGGAAAGCATGACTACTTCTTATAAACTGGTCAATTTCAAGGGATTTTTCTTGTAAAATCAGATCAACATGTTATTTTATTTATGTGAAATTTACAACATTTTCTCTTTTTTTCCTCTTTATTCTTAGGTTAATATTCTAAATTTTTATCTTTTATATTTCCTTCTGACAAATGCTATCAATCAGAAATCAGTTAAATTTCTACTCATTCCAAGATTATTCCATTAATTCTTCACACTCAACTTTGTAACCTTTTGTTTGCTATCACTGTGTGTGTAATTACTTCCATTTGCTTTAACTTAATTATTCTCTAATTATTTTTTATTTCTTTATTTGTCCTTGCTTCTATGAAAGAATACAGAAAGTCTATTCTTGTCCTATACTTCTTTTGAAAACATTGCAGTATTGATTATATACTAACTCCTTTTAAAATAAGCACATTTTTTTCTACTCAACACACAAATAGCATACATAGAAACTATTTAATGTCACCAAGATGGACTTTGGATACATGGGTGGAAAATAGACTAAAAATTATTGATTTTGTAATTTTATTGCCTATGTAAGCCAAAGACCTTATTACGTGTTGCAATGTGGGAAAGACAGAGCCTTTCCTGACTATCTGAGGACTAGACATTAATGAACAAGTGAGATTCCTATAATCTAAGGATTGTGGGAGGCTGAGGCAGAAGGATTGGATGTTAGAGGCCATCTCTGGTAACTTAATGAGACCCTGCCTCAAAATAAATATTTAAGAAAGGAGCTGAGGATATAGTTTAGTGGTAGAGTGCCTCTTGGATAAATCTCTAATACCATACACAACAAACAAACAAATAAAATAGAAATTTACTTGGTGAAAATATTTACCTATTCTTTTTCTATTCATGAATTCGAAGATTTAATATTGTTAAAAGGGTTAGATCTTGGTATTGTTAAGATTAGATTTGTAGATTTAATGTAATTACAATCAAAATAACAAGAACACTTTTTTTTTCCAGAAATAGAAGAATCCATTGTAAAACTAATATGGAAACTGAAGGGACCCCGAGTAGTCAAAATAAACTTGAAAAAGAATGAAATTGAAACTGTTTACACTTACAAATTTCAAAACTTTTTATAAAGTCATGACAGACAAAATAGTATGGTATGGGCATAAAGATGGACATATAAATAAATAAAATAGACTATAGATCCCCCAAATAAACTCTCATACATATGGTTAAATGATTTTTGGCAAGGATGCCAAGACATAGAGTGAGGGAAAGGACAATTATCTTGTCTGTAACTATATTTTATTGTATATATTTAAGTTATACCACATAGTGTTGTGTGATCTAAATGAAAACGGTTACTGAAAAGAAACAAATTAAAACATCTATCATTGCATATAGTTACCTATTTCTTACCTGTGGCAGATGAACTTATAATCATATAAGCAAAAATCGTAAGTACAGGCTATTATTATAATAATAAATTAATATAATATAATATACTAGCATGCTATTATTAATATATTTGTTAATCTTGCACATTATATCCTTTGAATTATTCATCCCCTCTATTTTCTACTTTGTATTTTTTGATCCATGTCTCCCCATTTCCCTGTGCTGTAGCTGCCCCTATTAATCACTCTCTTTTTCTCTAGCTCTCGATATTTGATTTCTTTAGATTTCACATAAAAATGAGACTATGCAATATTTTTCTTTCCATATCTGTCTTACTTAAGCACAACAGTTGTGACAATCAGAAAAATATCCTCATTTTTGAGGCTAAATAATATTCATTTTTTAAAAAATGTAAACATCATACTTTTTTCTTTATTGACTATTACGTATAAACTTATGTACTTTATGTTTTAAAAATTTTATTGATTATTTTTACTTATACATGACAGTACAATCCATTTTGATGTAACTATACAAGCATGGAATATAATCTTATTCTGATTAGGACCCCAATTTTGTGGATGTATATCTTGATGAGATTCACTGTGGTGTGTTCATATATGTACATCAGAAAGTTCTGTCAGATTCATTTCACAGTCTTTCCTTTTCCTATGCCATCTATCTTCCCTTCATTTCCCTTTGTCTTATCCACTGAACATCTATTCTTCCCCTCTCTTCTTATTGTGGCTTAGCTTTTACATTTCAGAGAAAACATTAGACCTTTGGGGGGATTGGCTTATTTCACATAGCATGATAATCTGTAGATCCATTCATTTACCAGCAAATATCATAAAGTTTTTCTTCTGTATGGCTGAGTAATAAGCCATTGTGTATATATACCACATTTTCTTTAACCATTCATCTGTTGAAAGGAACTTAGGTTGGCTACTTAGCTTAATTATTGTGAATTGTGCTGATATAAATTTGATGTGGCTGTGTCACTATTGTATGCTGATTTCAAGTCCTTTGGATATACACCAAGGAGTGGGACAACTTGGTCAAGTGGTGAATCCATTCCAAGGAATCTTCATACTGCTTTTGAGAGTGGTTGCACCAATTTACAGTACCATAAACAGTGTTTAAATGTAACCTTTTTAAAGACTTAATTTCAGGTAGTAAGCAAAGTTATTACTACTTATATAATGGAAAATAAAAGCAAAGAAATATCTTTATTATAAAAAGGATAAAATTGTATCATTTGTGGCAACATGAATGAATCTGGAGATTGTAATATTAAGTGAATTAAGTTGGTGCTATAGGTTGAATGTGGAATTTTCCCCAATTTTAAATCTATATTTTAAATCTTGGTATCCAGCTTGCAGTATTTGGAATCAGTGGACCCTTAAAAAGTAAAGCTTAGTAGAAAAAAGTTACATCTCCATAGAAATGCCCTTGAAGGAGATTTTGGGACTCAAGTAACTTCTATCTCTCTTTTTACTTCATAGCCATCATGAGGTAAGCATCCTGCTTTACCATCTGCTCCCTCAATGATGTCCTGCTTCATTACAGGAACAAAAGCAACAGCACCAAGCAACCCCAAACTGAAACTGTGGAAAGATGTGACAGAGAATGGGAGAGCAGTGACTGAGATTGGGAGTCTATGATGACTTCATGGCTGTTGCATGCTTGCTGCCTGGGAATGTTTCTGTACAAGGATATAAATGCCCAGTTGTGGTAACACCCAACCAGAAGAGTGCTTCACAAAGCTCCTAGAATTACATATTGTAACTGTGGAAAAGCTACATGTTTCTAGTCCTGTACCATTCTTAAGCACAAAGAATAATCTTCTAGAACTAATAAATAAATTTATAAAAATAGCAAGATATAAAATTTACGGACATAATTCAATTGCATTTCTGTACACCAAATGCCAATCAACTAGAAGAAATTAGGAAAGCAATCCCATTTACAATAGCTTAAAAAAAAATTGGGAATCAATATGACATCAATCTGACAAAAGGTTGAAAGACTTTTATAAGGAAAATTAATTATAACACCAAAGAAAGAAATTATAAAATACCTTAGAGAATGGAAATATCTCCCATGTTCTTGGGTAGGCAGAATTAATATTGTCAAAATGGCCAAACTACCAATAGTGCTATACAAATTTAATGCAATTCCTATTTAAATTACAATGATGTTTTTCATAGAAATACAAAAAGAAGTCACAAAATTTATTTGGAAAAAATTAGAGTCCCAGAATAACCAAAGCCATACTTAGTGGAAAAATGGAGTAGGAAGCATCTACACCTTAAACTATACTACAGAACTATAATAAAAAAAACAGCATGGTATTGGCACCAAAACATACATGTAGACCAATGGAATAGAATATAAGACACAGAGACAAACCCACATAAATACAATTATCTCATATAGACAAAGATGCTAAAAATGTACACTGGAGAGAAGAGCCTCTTCAACAAACAAATGATTCTGGGGAAACTGGAAATCCATATGAAGTTGAGTGAAATTGAACCCCTATCTGTCACCTTGCACAAAACTCCACTCAAAATGGATCAAAGATCCAGGTTATAGACAAGAAACTCTACACCTACTGGAAGAAAATGTAGGCCCAACACTGTAACATGTTGGCTTAGGAACTGACTTTCTCAACAAGACTACTAAAGTACAAGAAAATAAAAAAAAAAACAACAATAAATGGAATGGTATAACCCTAAAGTACTTCTTCACAGAAAAGAAAATAATCAAGATCATGAAGAGAGAACCTACAAAATGGAAGAAAATCTTTGCCACCCACAACTCAGACAGAATATATAAAGAACCAAAAAATTTAACACCCAAAATACAAATAACCCAATTAATACATGGGCAAATGAACTTCTCAAAAGGAGAAATATGAATGGTCTACAAATATATAAAAACATATTCAATATCTCTTGTAATTATAGAAATGCAAATTAAAACTACCTTGAGATTTTATGTCACTCCATTTAGAAAAGCAATAATCAAGGATGAAAGTAATAATAAATGTTTGTGAGGATGTGTGGAAAAGCGTAAAAACATATATTGTTGGTTGAACTGCAAATAGTGCAACCACTCTTTACAGAAGTATGGAGAATCCTCAAAAAACTAGGAATGGAACCACCATTTGACAGAGTTATTCCACTCTTCAGCAGATATCCAAAGGAGTGAAAATCAGCATGTTACAAATGACACAGCTATATTAATATTTATAGCTGCACATGTCACAATATCTAAACTATGGAGCCAACCTAGATGCCCATAAAAAATTATAATGTACATACATAATGTAATATTACTCAGCCATAAAAATGAAAGACTTTATGACATTTGCAGGACAATACATGGATCTGGAGAGTACAATGCTAAATGAAATAAATAAAAATTTCTCAATAAAATACTGGCAAATCACATACAAAACTATATTAAAGGGATAGTGCACCATGATCAAGTGGGGTTTGTCTGAGGCATGCAAGTTTGTTTCAATGTATGGCAATCAATCAGTAAATGTAATTCATCACATCAACAGATTAAAGACAAGAAGCATCATTTATTCAATGGATACAGAAAAAAGCATATCACAAACTACAGCATCCATTGATACTCAAACTCCAGAAGAATTAGGGATACTAGGAACATATCTCAACTTTGTAAAAGCTATATACATTAAACCCTAGGCCAGCATCATCCTCAATGGAGAAAAACTAAAAACACTGCCTATAGAAACTGAAACAAGACAGGGATACAATCTTTAAGGACTCCTATTCAACATAATCCTTGAAACCCTAGCCAGAGCAATTAGGTAAAAGAAAGAAATTAAATGGATATAAAGAGGAAATGAAGAACTCAGACAATCCCTATTTCCTAACAACATGATTCTATATTTAAAAGACATAAAGAGCTACACCAAAAAGCTTCTAAAACTCATAAACTAATTCAGCAAATTGCAGTGTATAAAATTATCACTCATACATCAATTGTGTTCCTGTACACCAATGATGAATCAGGTCAAGGAGAAATCAGGAAAACAATACCTTCACAATAGCCTCAAAAATAAAATAAAATAAAATACTTGGGAATCAATCAAACAAAAGAGGTGAAGATCTCTACAATGAAAACTGAAGAACACTAAAGAAAGAAATTGAAGAACTCAGAAAATGCAAAGATCTCCCATATTCTTGGAAAGGCAGAATTAATATTGTCAAAATGACCATATTACTAAAAATATTATATAGATTTAATGCATTTCCTATTAAAATCCCAATGACATTCTTCAAAGAAATAGAAAAAGCAGTCATGAAAATCATTTGGAATAATAAGATGCTCCAGAATAGCCAAGTCAATTTATAGCAAGAAAAGTGAAGCAGGAGGCATGATAATACCAGACATTAAATTATACTACAGAGCTACTGTAACAAAAGCAGCATGGTACTGGCACAAAAATAACATGAAAACCAATGGAGCAGAATAGCTGTCATAGAGATGAATACAGTTATCTCAAACTAGACAAAGCCATCGTAATAAATAATACATTGGTGAAAAGATAGCATCTTCAACAAATGGTGCTGGGAAAACTGGAAATCCATGTGCAGTAGAATAAGATTGACCCCAATGTCTTATGCTGCAAAAAACTCAACTCAAAGTGTATCAAGGACCTACGTATTAGTCCAGAGGCCCCTCACCTACTAGAAAAAAAGTAGGCCCAACTCTCCATCATGTTGGCTTAGGAACTGACTTCCTTAACAAGACTCCTAAAACACAAGAAGTAAAATCAAGAATCAGTAAACGGGATGGTATCAAATTAAGAAGTTTCTTCACAGCCAAGGAAATAATCAAGAATGTGAACAGAGAGCCTACAGAATGGGAGCATATCTGCACCTCTAATAGAGCATTAATATCCAGGATATACAAAGAACTGAAAACACTTAACAACAAAACCCCAAATAACCCAATCAATAAATGGGCAAAGAAACTGGACAAGACCTTCACATAAGAAATACAACTGGTTAAATAATATATGAAAAAATGTTCAGCATCTCTAGCAATTTGGGAAATACAAATTAAAACTACACTGAGATTTCATTTCACTCCAATCAGAATGGCAATTATCAAGAATACAAATTACAATAAATGTTGGCAAGGATATGGGGAAAAAAGGAACATTCATACATTGCTGGTGGTACTGCAAATTGGTACAACAACTCTGGAAAGCAGTGTAGAGATTCCTTAGAAAACTTAGAATGGAACCACCATTTGAACCAGTTATCCTATTTCTTGGTTTATATCCAAAGGACTTAAAATCAGCATGCTACAGTGACACATCCATATCAATCTTTATAACAGCTCAATTCATAATAGCCAAACTATGGAACCAACCTAGGTGTCCCTCAACAGATGAATGGATAAAGAAAATGTGGTATATATACACAGTAGAATATTACTCAGCTATCATGAAGAATGAAATTATGGCATTTGTCAGTAAATGGATGGAATTGAAGACTATCATGCTAAGTGAAATAAGCCAGTCCCCAAAAAAACAAAGGGCAAATTTCTGGCATGTAGGTGCTTACTCACACAAGGGTGGGTGGGAGAGGAAAAGAAGAGAAGTCTGTTGGATTAGATAAAGGTGAATGAAAGTAAGAAAGGGAACAGGGGAATAGGAAAGATAGTAGAATTAATTGAACATATCTTTCTATTTTTGTATATAAATACATAAACAAGTGTAACTCCATATTGTTTTCAATCACAAGAATAAGATTCTACGACTGGGGCAGAGACTCAGTGTTAGCATATTTGCTTGGCAGGTGTGAGGCACTAGGTTCAATTCTAATAAAGATCTATCAGTAACTAAACAAAGAAACAAACTAATATATATATATATATATATATATATATATGTATATATATATGTATATATATATATGTATATATATATACATATATATATGATCTTAATTAGAATAAGTTATATTGCATGTATCTATAATATGTCAAAATACACACACCTCTGTAATGTGTATCTAAAAAGAACAAACTTGGGGCTGGGGATGTGGCTCAAGCATTAGCACGCTTGCCTGGCATGAGTGCGGGTTCCATCCTCAGCACCACATACAAGCAAAGATGTTGTGTCCCCCGAAAACTAAAAAAAAATAAATGAATATTAAAAAAATTCTCTCTCTCTCTCTCTCTCTTTTAAAAAATAAAATAAAAAGAACTTAACAAAATATCTAAAAAAGGAAAAAAATAATCTGATATAACTTCAATATCATGTTTTTTGTGTGAAATAAAGTAAATGATGAAAATCAATAAAGCAAGAGCCTAAAACACTAAAATGATTCAAAATGTTATTATTACTAGCTTTTCTCAATAAAAAAGAAAACTAGTAAATTTTTAATCATCCTAAGTGTTAAAAAAATAACTTTTGGCGAATGATTATTACTGGGTTATATTCCTAATCCATTTTAATTTTTGAAATAAAAATAAACAGATTAAATTTGAAAGAATTTTGAGGTGATCGTCCTAATATCTAGCATCTAGAATCTACCTTAGCATCTTACTGTACTTGATTTTTCACGTTTCTATTTATTTACCTAATGTTCTAGAAATAAATAGTTTGAGTTGTGTTTCCAGGTAAATTTCTAGTCATTGTATAAATCAAAAGTATAAATTCAAAACAGATTATTTAAAAGAGAGTTCAACATTCCTTTATTTGTTAAGTACAATTTACCTTAAGTGAAATGTGAGAATTTTAATTAATTGTACTTTACCTTATCTTTGAAAAATGCATATATTTGTGCAGTTCCAGCACCTATCACGATACAGACTATGAGCATATATTTCCCCTCAGTTTCAGTCCTTAGCACATCTCACCCAAGAGACAACCTGTTTTGAAATTTCATATAAATGAAATCATACATAATCTTTTCACTTGTCTAAGGCTTTTGTCACTCACTACAAAATTTTTGAGATTCATTCAAATCTTGTTAGGTCAGTATTTTGTTTCTTTCTATTCTATTGGAAACAGAAGGATTCAATTGTAAGAATATGCCAAAATTTAATTGGGCAAAATAGCACATACTTGTAATCCCAGCTACTAGGGAGGCTGTGGCAGGGGAATTTTTAGTTTGAGGTCAGCCTGGGCACTAAGTAGCCAAATATAAATACAATTTGTATTATAAAACATCCTCATTTTAAAAAATTAAAAAACAAATCCCTCAATACCAAGATATGTCACTGGTAAGTATTTCCCCACAGGCATTCTTAGAACCTTCTGAAAAATTTCATGAGCTCAGTATAAAACTGATTACCAAAGCTGAGAGAAATAGAAAGAAAAAAATATAAGAGGATCATCTCTCATGAATTTAGATGTAAAACTCTTACAAAAATAATACATAGAATTCAGTGGCATATTCCTGACAAAGGACAAGTAGAACCGCATCCCAGATATGGAAGAATAGTTAATTACATCCATTTGATGAATCAAATTAACTCAAAAAAGGAAACTATTCATATGGTAATCTCAAAAATGGAGAAAAGTATATTTAACCAAATTCAGCACCCTCTCATAGTTAATATTCCTAGAAAATTTGAACTAGAAGATTACTATCTGATATTGTTTTCTCATACCCATTTTATTCAATAATGTGTAGGCCTTTGAGATAAATCACATACCAAATTAAAAATAATAAATACTTGAAAGAAAGATTTAAACTTTTTGTATCTGTATTAAATATGGATTTATCATCAGGATTGAAGTTGTAATCTAACATAGTACATAATCTGTGTTGTGTTATTTACCAGACAGTGCAATAGTGTTCAGCCTATCTCTTTTTTTTATTTGCTTGTATAAAATTTGGTTATAAAATGCGATAGTCAAATTATAAGGAAAGGTTTAACTGGCCTCATAGTTTCAGAGGTTTCAGTTTATGGTTACTTGGCCCTTTGACTTTGAGCCTGTGGTGAACCTGCTAGAGGAAGCTGCTCAATGCACAGTGGTCAGAAAGCAAAGAATAAGAAGAAGGATCTAGGACACAAAATATCCTTTATGTACATGTTCCCAGTGACCAAGCTTTCTCACACTAGACCTTGCCTCTTAGAAGATCCCACCATCTTCTAATAGCACTTCAGACTTGTGAATAAAGCCTTTGATAGGACCTTTGGAGGATGTATATCCTAACCATAGCAGAAAGATGTCTAAATTGTATGCTTTTTTACTTTTTGGTTACTGCAACAATATAATTATTTTTTTCAGGGCATATTTAATCCTTCTGTTATACAGTATATAGAATTATTCACAGTGCAAATATATGCAATGTAAAAATACAAAAAAACATAATTAGAGCAAAATTAATTATAATACATGGCACTGGAAAGTAAATAAAAACAATGTAAAATTCAATTAATGAGATTTATGATTATAGACTTTCAAAGAAAATAACTTTATCCTTTTATGTTCTTTATGTATGATTAGCTTTATCAGTTAAAACATAGGTGCTATGTTTTGGATCTCTAATGTCCCTCAAGGGTTCATGTATTAAAGAGTATTTTTTTTCAGAGATGGGGCTTTGAGGAAGTGATTAGATGATAATGTATCTGAATTCATCAGTGGATTAATCAATTGATGAATTAATTTAATGACATTATTGGGAGACAATAGAAACTGTAGGTGGTGTGGCATATTTGGAAGAATTGTATCACTGAGGTTAGCCCCTGAAAGGATATATATCATCCCTAGTCCCTTCCCCTGCACTCCTTTGCTTCATGGCCACATTTAGGTAAATAGCTTTCCTCTGCCTTGCTTTTTCACCATGATATTTCTGCCTTGAAGCCAGCAACCATGGACTGAAACCTCTAATCCGTAAGCCAATATTTATCTTTCTTTCTTTAAGTTGGCTATGTCAGGTATTTTGGACACAATGATGAAAAGCTAACAAAATAAAAACATTATACAATTTTTCTAATAATTTTAGTTTGCAAAAGACAGGGGAACAATACATATTGCCCATGATGATCAGAAAGTTAATTACCAAAGACAATTATGTAAGGATATAAACAATTTCTCTTTGCCATAATCAACTTGAGTCCATGTCAAAATTCCTAATTTGTAATTTTTTACACATAATGATCTAAAGATAAGTTGAATGATAAGGCAATTTTTTAAATGGACAAAACTCTAGTTACATTTTTCATGAGTTATAGAAGACAGTTACTTGAACTCATAGTTCACAAGATATTGTTAAAAATGACAAAAAAGCACAGGAAATATTAGCAATTTGTTTTAACAAATATGATTTATGTGATTGTGTAAATTCACTAAAATAATATGTAAGTATGACACATCAAATGGAGGATTCACTGAAAATATTTATTCTTTTTCCATTAATATGAAGAGGGAATTTTCAGGAATCAATTTCCCAAAAATTTGTTTTAAAATGTTTATAAGTTAATTTTGCTTTTCTTTGTATATCTTCAAATTAGAAGTGTTTAAAATTGTTAATCCTTATGTGAAATATCCTTTGAAGATATTTAAACCTAGAGATTATAAATCACATTGTAAAATATCTGTAGTTGCTTAAAAATTATAAATAATCATATTTTTGCATTATAATGATTAGAGATTGAAGAAGGATGCCATGAAGCTATCTAAATGAATATGAAAAATAAATATAAATAGTATTGACAAAAAATATGACAAATGATTGACACCAAGAAGACAGTTAATTCCTATTACCTGCTAATACAAAGGCAGGAGTATATTATTAAATAGAGGAGTTCTTCTGATTTAGAAAGACAAGTATTACATTCTTTCTCTCATATGTGGAATCAAGGGGAAGAAAGAAGACTATTAGAGAAGAAGAAGGGGAGCAGGTGGATAGGGCAGGGGAACATAAGGGGGGAAATAGGTAATGGCTCTGTAGCAAATGATGTTTATATGAAAAGAGTGAAAAATAGAATAAATAATGTATTGGGAAAGAGGTAGACAGAACAACAGATTTTGGCTCTTAGCAAGAGATAAGAGAGAGAAACAAGAAAAATAAATAAATAAAAATAATACAAAATCAAATCAAAATATATAATCCTAAAATCTGAATCCCCAAAATATAATACTAGGAGAAAAAAAAACATAATTACATTAAAAATGCTAACAATGAGGAAACTAAACAAATAAGGGTATTGTATATATGTCCCTGAACTTATCAGCACAGCCAGAATTCACACACGCTTCCACACTATGGAAAGGAAAAATAAAATAAAATAAAATAAAATAAAATAAAATAAAAATAAAGAAAGAATCAGAAATCTTAGTGAAAAATGAAGGAACCCTTTTTATTGTCAAAGTAGTTGACCAGAGTGGGTGATCACTGTCCAAAATCTTTCTTTGCAATTCTTCTTGAGGATGGGGGCTGTTAAACCCTTCCTGTTTTTGTGTTGCTTTCAAAGCTGCTAGTTTTGTGGCCTAAGATTGAAGTAGTTTGATATGAGACTCAGCTTCCCTTATCACCAATATGAGGTGGGATGGATTAAGACATACTGATGATTGGCATTTTGTTCATACAGATCAGTTTAGTGCATTCCCAGGGTACCATTTCTGTAGCATTTTGGGGGGGAAGTTCCAGCAGGTGGGGCTTAGATCTAATTAGGCCTTAGGCAATTTGTTGGGTAAGGGCCTTCTTTTGAGAAACTAGATTGGCCCACCCTTAGTGCAAGAATTTACCTGATCTCTTCTGAGGCCTGTTTCTCAGGACTATCCCAAGAAATCCAATCAGTACAAGGTTCTGATCCTCCACTCACTACTGCCCAGGAGCACAGCCTTCCAGGGCTTAGATCAGGAGTGCATTCTCTCTCTCTCTCTCCCTCTCTCTCTCACACACACACACACACACACACACACACACACTCACCACCTGCTTGGACTTGCAACCTGCTTCAGCTTGTCATGTGAGTCATCCAACACAAAGGAGAAGCAAGTTGGGCTCCCTTTCACTCTTCCCACTCAAACCCCCCTGGATATAGTCTAGTCTGTGATAGCGGTTTCACTCATGTTTCATCAGGCCCAGCCTAGGTCTTTCTGTTGGCACCTGCCAGGATATTATGGCTGTGTGTGTGTGTGTGTGTGTGTGTGTATTTAATTCTCATCTCCCAGATCCTGAGGTGCCCTCAGCAGCATTCTCACCACAAAATGGCTCCTGCCTCAGGTTCCTTTAGCCAGTTGAGAAAAGGAGCATGCTTTTCAAGCACCAACAGAGTAGGGATGGGCATTAGGCAGCATTTTTCATTCATATCAGGTTTTTCTGTACCAAGACTGTGTTCCCACTCCTTCCATCTGTGATGAATTGCACTGCTTGTGGGGCCACTGGGTTGACTCTGGTGTATTCTTTCTTCTTTGTTTACTGTACCCCAATTTTTAAGTCTCTAAGCTATTCTGAGTGTCCAGTGGAAAATTTTAGTGAACCCCTCTTTTACCTACTTTGCTGAAAAGCTGTACTCCCACTGCTTTTGTCTTACCCCATGGTGTGCCTTTGGATGCAGCCTTCTTCACTCCGCCAACTTCTGTCCACCTGCCAGGTTGACAATTAAAAAAAAACAACAGTTTTACATGAGTTTTTATTTTATAGGTAATCAATAATAAATACATTGAAGTTTTCCCAGACAACTGCCTTGTTATGTTTTATTTTCCCCCTAACTATGAGAAATATACTGATTCCCCTAAATCATCTCGGATACACTGAGAAAAAACTGGAGTTAACAAAATATAATATTTTGTATTATATTACAAGTGATGCAAATCCAAACCCCAGGCAGGATAGGTCAAATATATACCCTGAGGGAAATTCGTGGATTTAGAGGTATGAGGTTTGTCTCAGTGAAGATGAAGCTTTCTTTAAGGAAGAAAGGTAGAACAATGATAGATTGTTTTCATGTAGGAGATAGATGTTAAGTGGATAAATGATACCCCTTGGGTGATATTATCCAATTTAGGAGGAGAGGATAGGAAAAGTTTTGTTTGAAAAATTGATGTTTTTATCAAAGGCAGAATTTGTAGAATTCATAGCTTTTATTGTGAAGGATGACCAATAAAAGATATGGAGAATGTTTTTAGCAAAACAAATGTCTGAGACTGCAAACAGGAGAGAATGAAAGAGGACCCATGGATTTGAGCTCCAAAAATGGAGAAACATAAAGAACACTTAACATTTTAGGTCCCTAAAGAGTCTTTGTTATAGGGAGGTGAGAAAAAATGAAAAATGTAACACGTGGCATAACCTACTGCTAAATGAAAATAAAGATCACAATTGAATGTCTGGCTGTTATTGAAGTGGCACAAGTTGCTTGACAGCTGATACATTCCGAAGGTAAAATAAGGCAAATTCTTAAGAACAGCCGTTGGCAAAGAAATTGTACTTCTGGGCACAGGCACTGGGACTGTTAAGTACACTTTCTGTTTGAAATTAGCCTGAGGCAGATGTGAACTCAAAAGGGATATAATCTTTTTCTTAAAGAAAGTGTCATTACTTTAGAATTTTTTTCAAAGCATAAATCTCTGTAGTAAAGGGATAAAAATTGTCAAGGGACACCTATAAATAGAGAAATCCAGAGATAATAGAACTCCAAGATAGGGAAGAATGCATCAGCCCTCTTGACAAAGTTTGCTACTGAAAGATGGGATACATGGTTTATAGAGAAGTGGAGGCTTTAATCTTCTTTGCCCAACTTCTACCTATAACTATATTGTTAGGAACAAAATAAATGCAAATTAAGATGTTTTAAATAGGTTACACATTAGTAATCCAGATTGACTACACCACAACTATTCACTAATAGTTTCTTATTTAAAATATTTATTTTTAGTTGTAGTTACACACAATACCTTTATTTTATTTATATTTAGGTGGTGCTGAGGATTGAACCCAGGGCCTCACATGTGCTAGGTGAGCACTCTACCACTGAGCCCCAACCCCAGCCCACCCCTTTCTCTTTCTTCCTTGCTCTCTCTCTACCTGTTCTTCTTCCTCTCCATCCCCTATTATTTCCTTTTTATTTCTTAACAGAGCCATGGTTTCCTTTACACATATCCTGACAAATGAGTTTCAAATCATTATTCCAAATCATAATAATGTGGAAATAACATATCTGTAAGCTACATTTAGTCAATGAGACATAAGTAACGTCTAGTGAATAAAACTTCTGGAAAAAAAATAGATCTCTGAAAAAGTGTTATCTCCTCTCAGCTCAAAATTTCCAACAGTTTCCTGCTATCTTCTTAATTAAGCTGTCATAATTTCCCAAACTGAGCAAATTCCTACTTCTAGTAGGAAGAAATACTTACATCCTTTGGGTGCCTACTCTGTGTCAAATGGTTTTCTATGCATTTTGAATTCATTTTTCTCATTTAGTCTTCATATTTTCATGACTAGCTCTAGAAACTTACAGTTTAGTTTACTCAAGAAAATTATTCTTCATATACTTTTCTTGGTAGAGGGGAAAGTCAGATAACTTGAAATAAAAGACAGAGTATAAATAGATTTAAAATATTAAAAATATTGATTAGGAACATATATTGTGTCATGTTCTGAGAGAGAAGTGAACCGTGAGTTGAAATCTTCACTTTCTTTCTTTCTTTTTTTCCCCTCTATTTTAAAGACTTAATCATGTGAGGTAGTCAGCTTCTTTGTTGCCTAGAAAAATGAAAGAAACTCAAGTACTCCTTTCCATTATACCCATATAAAGCAAAGACCTTCTGAAGTCCAAAGAATTTTTGAAATAGCTTCAAGAAGCTGCACAAATCAAAACTGCTTTGAGGTCTTTGCGACTTTACATGAAGGGAAGACAAGTTTATCTTTAATAGAAATGGGCTTTGTGAAAAGTAAAAGGGCAAAGAGAGGATGTGAGATGAGCATTAGTCCTCCATCTGGACTTTTGGAATGGTTCTGAGCCTCTTTGTCATTTGGGACTGCAATCAAAACCCAGGGAGTTTTCTAAACCCCTAATAAAACAGCAAGAACTTCAATTAACCTGTTCCAAGGTTAGGAAATATTTCTTATATCTGATATTGGTGCATTTAACCATCTTGCAGCCTCTCTCTTTGTTTTAGAATTATTCATTTCCATTTGCTGTAGTTGATCTATATAGTTCTAGTATGCTTTTAAACACAGGGGGTTTTCATAATACTGCATCCTTCAGATCTTCAGTTTTCAATGAGACACAGACAAAATTCATTAGAAAGAAACTCCCAAATCAGAATAAAATACTGTAAGCTGTTTTTTGTTCTCTTGGTACAAACCTCATTTATTCCACTACCTAATTTTTTAGGGTTCAAAGGAAAAGCCTAAGTTCAGCATAAAAACTAAAATCAGCTCAAACTGAAGAGATGGTTTCACCAAATAAAATTGTATTTCCACAAAATGTATAAATTTAATACAGATTTTCTGTGTGACTTCTAATAAGGCTTTTTATTATTTCTTTTTTGTTCAAATTATTTTTTGATTATTTTATTATAATATTTAGGTTCATTTTGAAATAATTATAAGCATGGAATGTGATTTACTCCAGTAATTCCCTAGTTCTTCTCTTTTTCCTCAGATCCTGCCCCCCTGAATTACCTTTCCTCTACTCTACTGATCATCCTTTATTTGTTTATAGTTTTTTAAAATAGTGCATTATAAAGGCTAAATCACTGTGGTATACTCACACACATATATAGAAAATTATGGCCAGATTTCTTCAATTGTTTTTCTCCTTTTGCATCACTTTTCTCACCCTCTCAATCCTCTCCTCTTTTCCATTGATTATCTCCTATTTTCATGGAATCCCCACCTTTTTTTTTCACTTTTTTTCCCCTTATTTTTGTTTAGTTTTTGCATATGAAAGAAAACATTAGACACTTGATTTTCTGGGTCTGATTTGTTTTCACCCAGCATGGTGATCTCCAGTTACATCCACTTACCAGCAAATTTTTTAATTTCATTCTTCTTTGTGGCTAAATAAAACTCCCTTGGGTATATCCACCATATTTCTTTTACCCATTCTTCTATTGACAAGTACCTAGTCTTGTTTTATAACTTGATAATTGATTGTGCCACTATAAACATTGATGTGATATCCCTGTTGAAAGGAAAACAAGCAACTGGCAGATGGGCAAGTGAGAAATGAAAGTCAGAGACCAGGAAAAGATACACAAGAGAGTTTATTTGTTAGAGCTGACAAATAAAAGCACATCTCTCCTCCATTGATTGAGAGAGGTAACAGTCTTGAGGACTTTTATGTGACAAGTTCAAAGGTTAGAGATGGGCAGGTCCTAATGTGGGTGGTTAAGGGTTGGGTTGGTATGAGGGAGTGGTGAGCCTTTCTCAGAAAGGCCCTTGGGCAGGAAAGCAAAACTTTTTCTTAATATGGCTACTGTCACTTAAGATGGTAATACAGATGCTAAGCAAGGACCTTACACCTATACTATACTAATATGAATACTATATAATTCTTTTGAATAAATACCAAGCCATAGTGTAACTGGATTATATGGTAGTTCTATTCCTGTATTTTTGAAGAAACTTCATACTGCTTTCCAGAGTGGTTGTGTTGCCAAAAGCTTGGTCCTTGTCCCTGATGTCAATCCAATAATGAGTACACCATTTTGAGGGAAAAGAAAAAGAAGCTTTATTGCTTTGGTAGCAAAGGAGAAACACAGGGACTCCAGTACCACAGGCTGTGATTCTCCTCATGTGCAGGAACACAGGAGATTCAGAAGATATATTCCAAGTGTTCTCTGTCTGGAGTTGTAATTCACTTGTTAATTTGATAGACAGTCATTTCTGAGATCTTGTGTAGCTGTCTCTAAAGTCTAGGTTACTTCATTTCAATGGTGGGTGTGAACTCAGTAACAGATAACTCTGCCTAGGATGAGAACAAAGGTAATCATATTTCCCCTGAGATTAGGGAGGGGGAGAGATTAGGCAGGGGTAGGGAGAGATAAAGAGAAAGAAACATGTCCATTTAAAAAATAAGTTGTGTTGGCAGAGCAGCAAAGGTTATATTCAAAGCATAAAGTGAACCACTATTAGAGTTGTACTATTTTGCAGTAACACAAACAATGTATGCGTGTATATTTTTTTCTTATATGCTTACCAACATTTATTATTATTTGTATTCTTGGTACTTACCATTCTGACTAGAATGAGATGAAATCTGAAAATAAAACCCACTTACTTGTTATCAGATATTTGTGCCAATGTGTTTTTCTAATATATTTCCAGAACTTTAAAAATCCACAAATGGTGAAGAAAGAATATTGGCATTGAGTGAAGACCAAAACTTTTCTTTGGTGTAGTTGTTTTTATTTGAGTATTTTTTTCTATCATTGATATTTATAGAAATAACAATCAAAGATTAAAATCCAAAACTGAGAGGGTAGCTACTGGGAAAATTTTAAAGATATACCTTACAGTTTTGGTGGGAGAATGTCAGAAATGATTAAATGAAATGAACACAAGAGAGAAATATTCTGACACCCATCTGAAATTTCTGGGAATAGCACTTGTGTGTTAGACTGGATATTACTAGACTGTCTCAACTCATAGAGCAATCAATCTATCATGATGTTTTTCATGGTGCCCCAACGTTGAATGAAATACCTATCAGTTTCACTGATTAAATAGCTAATATAAATTTAGGATATATATTTTAAAAATAACACACATAAAGAAAAATAAGATATTTTGCTATGTTCTTAAGCATAATTTCTTATTAATTGTATCTTTGAAGTATCTTATTAATTGGATATGCATAATTTTTGCTTACTACATGACTTCTCAAATTTTGATTTAGGTAGAATACTGTAACAGGGATTTAGATTTTTCACTTTTGTTTGCAAATATCCAATAAGTAACTAAAAGTGGGATTAAGAACATGGCATCTCTACCTCCATTTTGCATCTGTCTCTTTTGTTCAGTGACCTGGATCTAAGTAAGATCAGTTTTGAGCAATAAATATCTTGGGATGAGTCAAAATTACCTCAAGGCAACAGCAACTTTCCTGTGCTAATAAAACTCCTTCTAACCAATATTGAGATAGTGATGGACCGGACCACATCTGACCAAGATCACCAGCTATGCAAGCTGTGAAAACACTCCAGCTATGCAAATCCCCAATCTCTTCTCTCATTTCCCTTTTTGTAAAACCTAAAAATCTTTGTTAGTACCTTAAAAACAGGGTAAGGATGTTTCTGGTTTAGCTACACTGATTGAAGCACCTTTCAATTTAAGTTTACATTATCATTATGTTTTCTATTTGTTTTTGTCATAGGTAAGTAACCAGAACTAATTTGCTACAACCCCAGAGTCAATCCTCTAATCTAGGATTCTGGTAACAATACCACCGTCCTCAGATTTTATTCTATTATGATTTTCACATATATTTTGTTTTATGATAGCAACAAATAAAAACTCAGATTTTCAAAGATATGATGTCATTAAAAGAAATGTATTTTGTGCTAACATTAACTGTGAAATGTGGTTTAATGTACTATTTGTAGTAACTTTGTTGAGTTTTCCTGTTTCCCTTGGATGTATAAAATGACCCAGATCAATGCTACAAGCCAGGGACCTAACCACACAGTTTGGAAACTTCAAATGTAGACATTGCTGTCATCATCATGGTTGTAAACCAAAGCAGCAACAAAAAGGAATGTCTCAGCTTTACAGTTATATTAAGCTAGTGGCTGATAATTAGAAAAGGGAGAATTAGATTGAATCCCAGCTCTGTCATTACTAATTCTAAGAGCTATTCATCATTTGAATCTTAGTCTCCTCCTCCACACATTTAAGATAATAAAAATAAATAGTACCTGTCTTACAGAAATGGTATGAATATTAAATGAAATAAAGAATATGTATATAGCACTTAAGCCTGTGTCAGATTATTCACGTAAGAAATTTCACTTAGTACTATTATCATCACTAAATCTATTCCAGAAATGTCAAACTGTCATTGTTATCAGTACCATCCCAACATAGATGTGGTCTATGTAAGTGTAAAATTTATATAATTAATCATCCTTTTAATATGATACTTATTATAACAAATCTGGTGATTTAGCATATGATTTTTAATATTAATTGTGTAGAAGCACATCACATTAGTAATTAACATTTTAAAGTAACTGTCCTGAATTATATTTATTTGTTTACACATCACTTATCTCATGTAATAGCCTGAGTGTTCATTAGAAAGTGATTATACACTGTTAAACTTTAATATCTCTAAAATATCTAAGGCTTGGCTTGTATACATGTATATGTGCATTTTGTAGATGCCAAAGTTCTTGAAATTTAATAGTCTATACAATGGTTACAGGGTGAAGGTATATTAATTCATTAAATGGATATATGTAATGTTTTCTATGTTCCAGGCACTATTCGAAGTGCTTTACAGAAGTTAATTTATTTCTTAAAACACCTTATAGGTTATTAAATACACTGTATAGTGTTAGCTGAAATCAAGCAGAACCACGCTTTCTGTAAGAGACTAAGATCCAGAAAATAAAAATGATAAGTTTTACTGTATTTGAAGCATTTTGTTGAATGCTTTAAATTTACTAAATATTTTATTTTTATAAATATTCTGGGAGACAGATTAATTTTGTGCTTTAGGCCACAAAATCATCTATTAGTAAGGTAAAAACTATCAAGCAGAAAGAAAGACAGAGATTGGATAAGAAAGGGAGGGGGAAAATAAAGAGGAAAGAGGGGAGGAGGAGGAGGAGAAAGATTTGAGGCAGTTAAAAAATTTGCATTATGTCAGATATTATAGGAAAAAATCAAGGTCACACAGTATTATAATAAAAAGAGATAATTTCACTTTTTAATTTTCCAACTTTGAATATGGTTACTATTCCCTAGGCATTACCTAATAAAACAGGTTCTTGCTCAATTTTACCATGGGATTATCCATTCTCAATTTATTTCCAGCTTTTATTTGTTTTTAGGTTGAGGAAATTTTTAGGAAACTACTGCTTGTGAAATGTAGTGATAGTTTTATTGATATGTATAATTTTATTGATAAACTTTTATATTAAGTATGTGAATTACAATTGCCACTTCATAAATGAGAAAGTAAGACTCTTATAGGTTAATCAATTTATTTAATAATTTACTATTCAACAATGTCCAGAAACAAAGCCAATTTTTTTAAGTTAACAAAGCTAAAATATTATCCACTATAAGCTTATGTCAATAAAAATTGTATAATTGTCTATAATAACTTTTTGGATTTCTTTTTTGAAGCTATTAGGATATACTGATAACTTGTCTCTTTGTTCTTAGAACAGTTATTATTCTGGGCCCAGGAAAAAATATAATGATTGAATCACCCTTTCAAGGTGACCTACCCTCCAAGAAATCTAACCTTTATTAATATATGATGATCTTTCATACTTTTGACTCTGAAGGGAAAGCATACCCTTCCATTTTTTAATGCCATTTTAATTTTAAAAATATATCTTTATATATTTTTATGGTCAATCCAAACCCTCTTGTTTAAAATCAGCTCCTTTATTTTGATCTCAGAGAACAAAATTAATTTTTCTATTTTTACTAGAGCATTTGTAATTATAATATTTGAACTCATTTTGACAAAATCATACATGAAATAATTTTGATTTCAATCCCTTTCTTTTCTTCTCTTCCTCCCCTTATTCTCCCTTATGAATTATATTTATCTTCCTTTCACTCCTGTATATTTATTTATTTTGAATTGATAATTTCTACATATACACAAAGGGGAAATTCCCTTTGGTACATTTATATACATATATAACATTATTTTGCTACATTAATTTCATACTGCTTCCCCATTCCCTACTCTCCTCCCTCCCTCTTGTCCTCCTTTCATTCCACTAACCTTCCCAGTATCTTTATGATAGCCAATCCTCTCTCCTCCTGGTTCTTTCCCTTATTTTCCTCTAGCTCTCACATATGAGAGAAAACATCTGATTCTAAAGTATTTGTGTCTGGCTTATCTAACTTAGAATAAAATCATTCTAATCATCATCATTTCTCATTTTCATCAATTTACCAGCAAATTCCATTACTTCTTCCTTCTTTAAGGTTTAATAAAATTTCATTGGGTGTATATATACCACATTTTCTTGACACATTCATCTATTTGCCAGCAATTATGTTGATTCCATATTTTGGCTATTGAGAATTATGCTGTTATTTTTTTTCAACTAGTTTTTTTAAAATTTATATATGACAGTGGAATGCATTGCAATTCTTATTCTACAAATAGAGCACAATTTTTCATATCTCTGGTTGTATACAAAGTATATTCACACCATTTGTGTCTTCATACATGTACTTGGGATAATAATGATCATTACATTCCACCATCATTTATAACCACATGCCCCCTTCCTTCCTCTGCAACCCCTCTGCCCTAGGTAGAGTTCCTCTATTCTTCCCATGCTCACTCCCTATCCCACTATGAATTAGCCTCCTTATATCAAAGAAAACATTCCACATTTGTATTTTTGGGGGATTGGCTAACTTCACTTAGCATTATCTTCTCAAACTCTATCTACTCACCTGCAAATTGCATGATTTTATTCTCTTTTTATTGCTGAGTAATATTCCATTGTGTATATGTGCCACATTTTTTTTAATCCATTCATCTATTGAAGGGCATCTAGGTTGGTTCCACAGTTTAGCTATTGAGGATAGAAGTGACTATGTATTTATAGTATGATGATTTTAGTTTTTTTTTTTTTGGATAAATACTGAGTGTGATAGCTGCATCATATGGTAGTTCAATTTCTAATTTTTTGAGGAATCTCCACACTCTTTCCAATGTGCTGTACTATAATCTACAGTTCCACCATCAATATATGGATATACCTCCCCGCAAATCCTGGCCAGCATTTATTATTATTCATGCTATTGATAATTGCCATTCTGCCTGGAGTAAGATGAAATCTTAGGGTAATTTTGATTTGCAATTCCCTGATTGCTAGAAATGTTAAAATTTTCATGTTTTTGTTGGGCATTTGTATTTCTTCTTTTGAAAATTTCTGTTTAGTTCTTTGGGTATTTGTTTTTGACATAGAGTGTCTTTAGTTTTTCATAAATTCTAGATATTAGTCCTCTGTCAGAGGAATAGCTGGCAGATATATTTTTTTTTCATATTCTGTAGTCTCTGTCTTCATTCCAGTCTTTTCTTTGCCATAGAGAAACTTTTTAATTTGATGACATCCCACTTGCTGATTCTTGATTTTATTTCTTGTACTTGAGGGGTCTTATTGCTGAAGTAAGGGCCTGCATCTATATGATGGAATGTTTACCCTGAGTAATTATAATTATTATAATAATTATAATTATTATATTATAGTAATTATAATTCTCTATGTTTACCTCTAACTTTTGCAAACTTTATATAGCCTAATCCCTAAGCCTCTGATCCATTTTGATTTGACATTTTGTTTTTTGTACAGGATGAAAGGTAGGGATTTAATGTTATTCTTTTTCAACCGGTATCTAGTTTTCCAGCACCATTTGTTTAAAAGTATGTCTTTTCTCAAACTACATTTTGGCACCTTTGTCAAATATTTAAATGCTTTAAGCATTTGGGTTTATCTCTGTCTTCTATTTTTTTTTCTATTGGTCTTAATGTCTATTTTGATGTCAGTACCCTGCTGTTTTGCTACTATAGCTCTATAGTATAATTTGATACCAGGTATTGTGGTGTCTCCTTCATCAGCTTTTCTTGCTGAAGATTACTTTGACTCTTCTGAGTATTTTGTTCTTTCAAATAAACTTGAGAACTGTTTTTTTTTCTTCAAGTTCCGTAAGCAATACCAGTGGCATTTTGTATTTTGTTGAGGATAGCATTGAATGTGTATAATGCTTTTGGTAGGATGGCCATTTGGCAACAATAATTCTGCCTATTCAAGAACATGGGAGGTCTTTCCACCTTCTAAAGTCTTCCTCTATTTCTTTCTTCATTGTTGTAGTTTTCACTGTAGAGTTTTTTTTCCTCCTCTTTGGATGGATTAATTTCCACATTTTCTTTATCTCCTTCCTTCCTTCCTTCCTTCCTTCCTTCCTTCCTTCCTTCCTTTCTTTCTTTCTTTCCTCTCCTTCCCTTCTCTCTCTCTCTCTCTCTCTCTCTCTCTCTCTCTCTCTCTCTCTTCTTTCTTTCAAGGCTACTGGTTTTCATTATTTCATTTTCATCTGAATTGTTGTCAGAATATAGAAAATATACTGATTTATGAGTGTTTATCTTGTATCCTGCTACTTTGATAAATTCATTTACAGAAAGTCTTCTTGTGAAATTTTTTTAGGTCCTCTTGATATGGATTATGTCATCAACCTATGGTGATAATTTGACTTCTTCTTTACAAATTTGTATCCCTTTAATTTCCTTCTCTTGCTTAATTGCTCTGGCTGAAATTTCAATAACTACATTGACTATAAAGGGTTAAAGTGGACATCCTTGTCTTATTCCTGATTTTGGAGGCAAATCTTTCAGTTTTTCTCAATGAAGTATACTGATGTCTTGAAAAAACCTGTGTTGAAAAAACCCTGAATCCCTGGAATAAAGTGCATTTGATCCTGATGTATAATATTTTTAGTATGTTTTGAATGTAGATTGCTTCTATTTTATTAAGGATTACTGCAACTGTATTCATGTGAGATTTTGGTCTGTAGTTTTCTTTCTTAGATGTGTCTAGTTTGGGTATCAGGGTTATACTGGTTTCAAAGAATGTCACTGAGAGTGTTCTGTCCCTTTCATGTTCTTTGTTTAGCTTTTATTTGGAAGATCTATCCAGTGGTAAAGGAGGCATGTTAAAATCACCCAGAATTATTGTGTTGTGGTATATTTGACTCTTAAACTTGAGAAGAGTATGTTTGATGAATGTAGATGCTCCATTGTTTTGGGCATAAATATTTATGATTGTTATGTCTTATTGATATATGTTTCCCTTAAGCAGTATAAAATGTCCTTCTTTATCCCTTTTGATTAACTTTGTTTTAAAGTCTACTTTATTTGATATGAGGATGGAAACCCCTGTTTGTTAACATAGTCCATGTGAGTGGTATGCTTATTCCCAACCTTTCACTGTCAGTCTGTGGATGTTTTATCCTATTAGATGAGTCTCTTGAAGGCAGTATATTGTTGGGCCTTTTTTTTTTTTTTAAATTAACCCAATCTGCCAGTCTATGTCTTTTGATTCAGGGTTATTATTGAATCATGACTTGTATCCTTGTCATATTTGTTTATTTTTGGTATTTAACTTGACTTGGTTTCTCCTTTGATTAAAATTTTTCTTTAGTGTAATACCTCCCTTTGCTGATTTTCATTGTTGTCTTTTGTTTCCTCCTCATGGAAAATATTGTCAAGGATGTTCTGTAGTGCAGGCTTTCTAGTTGTAAATACTTTTTTGCTTTTTTTGTTGTTGTTGTCATAAGCCATCCATGGGCTGTGTGTGAGTTATGAGCATTTGAGCATATTAGGGTACTGGTCTGGCATTTTGTACTGATTAGGCTGTGCGACTCAAATATGACTTTTCTTCACTCTGCTTGTGATCCCACACAGCACCTGAGATGGGTGTGAAGATGTCAATCAATCTGCTGACTACAAGGCATCACCAAGCATGACTCCACCCTTTGAAACTCTACTCCTTTCCTTATTTGGGTGGAATATTCTATTCAATGTCTTTTCCCCAATGTCTTTTCTTTATACTGAGCAGGGGGTCCTGGGTACACCTTCCCCCTATTGCTCTTCCTAGTGCTATTCAACATGGAGCTGGCCCTTGGGGTCACTAAGCAGTCCCACCCTCAAAATTCATATTGGTGTTTTGTGTGGTTTCTTTGCCATTTTCTCAGTTTATTGCTGCAGCCAGTTCCTTTGAACCTAGCTCATCTCGCCAGCCCAGTCAGCTGGCGACACTTTATCATGTAAGTTTTTTTTTTTTGTCATTAAATCTAAAGCTTCATTTTGTTGAATATAAGATTCTTGGTTAGCATCCATCATTTTTTTTTTTTTTCACATCTTGGTATATGTTGTTCCAGGATCTTCTAGCTTTCATGGTTTGGGTTGAAAAATCTGAAGATATCCTAATTGGTTTCCTCCTATATGTAATATGATTCCTTTCTCTTGTGGCTTTTAAAATTCTCTTCTTAGTCCTTATGCTAGGGATTTTCATTATATGTGCCTTGGTGTGAATTGGTTGTGATTTTGTATATTTGGTGTCCTGTGAGTCTTTTGTATTTAATTTACAATTCATTCTTTATGTTTGGAAAAATTTCTGATATTATTTCTTTGAAATGATTTTCATCCCTTTGGTTTGTAACTCTATGCCTTCCTTTATCCCGATAATTCTTAAATTTGGTCTTTTATGTTACTCCATAATTCTTGAATGTTTTGCTCATGGTTTCTTACCATCTTCACTGTGGTCACCATTCTTTTCAAAATTATATATTTTGTCTTCATTGTTTGAGGTCCTGGCTTCCCAGTGATCTATTATGTTGGTGATACTTTCATTTTTTTGGGGGGGTGGTGAGGTACCAGGAATTGAATTCAGGGGCACTCAACTATTTAGCCACATCCCTAGCCCTATTTGGTACTTTTGTTAGAGACAGGGTCTCACTGGGTTGCTTAGTTCCTTGCTAAATTGCTGAGGCTGACTTTGAAATAGAGATCCTCTTGCCTCCGCTTCCCAAGCCACTAGGATCACAGGCATGTGCCACTGCACCCAGCTTGTTGTTGATGCTTTCTATTGAGCTTTTAATTTGGTTTATTGTTTCTTTCATTTCAAGTATTTATGTTTTTTTCAGAAACTCTATACACTTATTGAAGTAATCTTTTGCTTCTTGTATTTGCTTATGTAGCTCTTTATCAAAATGATCTTTTGTTGTTTGTATTTGCATGTCATCCTTTAATTCACAGAACATTTTAATTATGTACATACTGAACTCCTTCTCTGTCATTTCTTCTGTTGTGCTGGCCATGGGTTGTAATAATGTAATATCTTGGTTTGTTGGAGGCACTTTCTTCCCTTGCTTTTCCCTTGTTTTTATGTGCCTTCCTTTCTAGTACTGCATATCCAAGATATTACAATTTTACCCTATAGGCTTATAGTGTCCCTGAAGGTTTCCAATACCTCTTCTTTAAGTGGGAGAACAATGTGAGCAGATCCCAATACAAACAATATACATTCTTAAACCAAATATCTGCTATTAAGATGTTTATGGTTTTGTCACAATATACAGAAATGATAAGTTCAATTATTATCTACTATATAAACAATAAATTTGCAAAGGGTCTACAGTTCCTGATGGTGGATAAAGAATCAGGGATGAAGTGTAGGATGAGATGTTGAGGGGGTAGGAGTTGAGGATAGAGTTATTAGATTTTAGAAAGCATAAAAGAGGAATCTAAAGAAGTTGGTTAGTAGAAGGAGAAGAGAGAGAAAGTGATTTGGGGGAGACAAGTAAGTAGGAAGACAGTAGAATACAACAAACAAACAAATATATGTATTAAGAAAAGTAAAAAGTGTAAAAATTGGATATAAAAGAATATACAACACCATTGTATTATACTATTGAGGCATCCTAGTCCTCAGTAGACTAATTCATGAACAATACTTGTTTTCACAAATTTTGGGGAGTGATGTCAGGGGAAGAGAGAGAGAAGAAAAAAAATCTTGAAGGAAGATACAAGGATTGTTTCTGTTGGAGTTCAGTATCTCTCCAGCTTCCCTTCTCATCCAATAGGTGGAGTTGTCTGTTGTTTGTTGATATCTAACGCCTCAGGACTGAGAAGGTTATTAGGTAGGAGGGTTGGTTCAAGGATCTCTTTTGGGGCCCGCTCGTGTGATGGGGGCACCTGTTCTTATCTCCTTATATTGCCTGAAGACCTCACAATTCCTGGTCTCTAATTTGGTCTCTAAACTATATTTCACCTACCCTCTCTTTTTCTACTTCCCAATTTGGAACTTCTCAGGAGGACTTGTGAGCTGTGCTTTTGGATCTGTGCATCTGTCATGGAAAGCTGATTTATACTGAGCAGCTCAGGACCCAGTTTTGCAAACTGGTTTTGCGAGCTACAGACTGGCTACATAGCCACAGGCACTGTTCCAGGTTGGTAACTGCTAGGAATGGGGAGAGTTGGGTACTTTCAGTACTTTGATAATGTTTCTAAGCCCCATCTTGTGTTCCAAGCTAAGAGTTGCCCCAACTAAATATAGTTTTGAAGATGTCACAAGATGGAGGCAGCTGCTCTAAGTGATGGTGTGTTGTAGGGTCAGACAATGGCATTGAGCAGGAAGTTTAGAGATGCAGCTCTGTGGCATGCAGTATTGTGGCTGGCGGCTGTCTCTAGACCCAGTGCAGTGTCCTAAGGTGCAGGTTACTGCATGTAGGAGACTGTGGCAATAGTTACAGTGCCCCAAGATGGAGGCAACCAGAGGAGCCCCATGTTGGTAGATGGAGGTACACATGGAAGTGGTGGCCAGAGATCCTATATGTGGGCAGCAGCTGGGTGTTCTGTGTGGGAGCAGTGGCTGGGATTGAAGCCAGAATCAGACAGGCAATCAGGATAGGTAGGTAAATTGAGTCAGGTAGGATCAAGGAGGCCAATTTTGAGTGAGTCAGGAAACTGGAGACAGTCCCCTGAGGGATTAAAATGTTAATTCCTTCAATGCCCTTCCTCCATCCTTACCAAGAACCTACCTCTGCTCCAACCTAATTGCCAAGGTAACCTGTCCCAGGAATTGCCCCCCACACACACACTACAGGGAACTATAAGGTTGTTAAGATAAGGGGGCCTAGTCATGTACACAGGAAGGAGAAAAGATAAGGGGGGAAAGACAGGAGAACAAAGGAAGCCTAGGATGTATAAAAAGGGCAGAACACCTGGCTTCCAGGGATACCATGATACCAGTTATGGCCCCTTTCTACCTCCTGGGAGAACTATGTTACCCCTTTTTAAATAAACCCTACTTTACATGTTTGCCTCGGAGTGCTTCTCTAATGTTCAAAGTTCAACATGTGGGGAAGCATGACTCATCATCCATAACTGGCAGTATCAGGATTCCAGCATGATTGGGAGGCCAGGAGTCCTGTGCGGGTGCTAATGCTGGTGGTCCTACTGGGGCACCCCATGGACCTGTGTGTATAAGTGGCTGGGAATTCTGTGTTGACCCTGAGGCCTGGAGACCTGCAGGGGACAGTGGCCAACTTTCGAGAATTCTCAGCAGCAGACCCTCTACTCTGTAATCCAAAAGTGTCCAAATTTCTTTCTAGTGCCCCTCTTAGATGGAGAGAGAGCCAGTAATAGCAATAATATCAGACTAATGTGAGAAACCCATATATAATTTTAAGATAAATATTTGGTTTCTACTTTTATATATAATGCTAATTGCCTCTCAATGAGAAGCAAAATATACTCTTTGTAAGTCGGATTCTGAGGGGTGATTCCTTCCACTAATCTACCATCTTCCTCCTTCCTAAATTTATGAATGATACCTCTTTGTGGATAGGTAATAGGTATGATATATTAACATGTTATTTTTTTTATTTTTTCTATTTTCTCTTAAGTCATATTCTAAAATCTTAAATTACTTTGCATTTCCATTTGAGATTTTTAATATGAGAAACTCAAACTAGAAAATTGTTACAAATGTCTATGCAGAATAGGAGGATTACCTGAAGAGTTCCATGAAGTATCTCTATATTCATGTAATATTTCTATCCTCTATTTCTCTCTCCCTTGGTCTTAGTTCTTTTATTGATACTAATAGTTTTTAGGTTTATGGGTAAAATGTAATAATTTGATATAAGCAAGTAATGAATAATAATCACATAGTGTAATTATCTTTTTTACCTCCTTCAACATTTATCATTTCTTTGTGTAAGGAACCTTTGAATTCTCTACTAATTCTATATAAAATCAAAAGTAAATTATAAATTTATGGTCTATAGTCAATCAATCTACTGGGCTGTAGAACACTAGAAGTTATTTCTCCTTAACATTATCTATATGTCTATCTATTTTACTCTAACACTTTCTCTTTTCTATGTGGATCTTCTATACAAGTAGTCAAATTGTACTTGATAATGATATCTGGCTTACTCAGAAATGCATTTCTTACAATAAATTCAACAAAATCATGTATATAGGATACTACTAAGTAGGCAAAAACTAAGCTTTAGAAAATATAGTAAAATTACATATGATCACACAATTATTAATGCAGCTTGATTTTGAGTCTATGGTATTTGTGAATTTAATTTCTTTGAAGTAGTCATGTACTCAGAAGATAAGTGGAAAGCCTTGTTTCTAATAATGGTAAATAAGACCATTTATAATTTGAATCAAGCCTTCTCCTGAGGATAATCAAGCACCTGCAAACAAATATTTAGTCTTCTATAAAATTCCAAGAAATTAATAAAACAGTGATGAATTTTTAGGTCATAACTTGAGAAAGAAAGAAAACCAGAGAGCATTACAACAAGAAAGCCGGAAAGAAGTAATTCTAATAATTTAGGGTTCTAAAGGCATTTATAAACAATGAAGAAAAAACCAGACCAAAAAACATGTTTAGTCTAAGCAAACAAAAAATGATTATGATCCCCAAATCCTTGGGTACTTGAAAAAACATCCAATACGTTAAGCTAGAATCCAAAGATATTTTCCATCAGTTAAGCATCAATTAGCCCACCAGGCATTATAGCCTGACTTTACATGACCTTCTAAAGCTTGTGTTAAATATATATATATATATATATATATATATATATATATATACACACACACACTGAACTTGAATGATCCAAAATTTCAATGAAAATGAGAAAAACATATCACTTTTGAAAGAAGATATACTCACACTAAAACTAAACAAGCAACAATTACTAGAAACATTTTCTCCAACACAGAGTCTAATATGCAGTAAAATGTGACAAGGCACACAAGGAAATAAGACAATATATGAAAAAAATCAGCATAATATGCAGACAATTGAAATCGTTCCCTTTGTACTATTTGGAAATAGTCCTTTAACAAGGACTGAAAACCATGACACAATCAAATTTTAAAAATATAAAACCAAGGTACTCAAAATCAAAAGATCCAAAATCAAAACTTCAATGGAGTTTTCATAGCAGATTATGCATATGTGTGAATAATTAGCAAATTAGAAAATAGAAAACAGGAACTCAACTGAAGAATATATAGCAAAAATAAACAGACTTATTTATAAAGCAAGTATCAAATATCAAAAGTTATCTCAATATTTTTGGTAGACTCTTTATAATTAAGCTGAAAGTATTCACATTATTGAAAAATAAGAAACATATCTATATGCTTGAATAATAAAAAATAAACTTAGAAATACTGCATGGATCAAAATATAATAAAAAATACTTTGAATTAAGAATTTAGAGAAGTTAAATGTTAGTGCAATGCCTAACTTGTTTTTAATGATAGTAATAATTTATTATAAAAACCCACCACTAAATGTAGAATAGAAGACAATTGTATATCAAAGCACATTAGTGAGAATCAAACTTTTTTGGCAAAGAGAGTAACCCTGTAAACGTTCCAGGCCTATTTTCTCTATTAAAACTATTCAACTCTGCTATTTTATCATAAAAGTAGACATAGATAATACATAAACAAAAAGCATGTGGCTGTGTTCCAGCAAATTTTAATTAAAATAATAGATGGTCATGGTGAGTTAAATTAAACTCAGGCCCTCTTTTTAAGATTCTTGAACTTGAATAAGTAAATAGCCATCACTCATCATGGGAGAACAACATAGAAGAAATTTCAAAGGAATTTAGTGTCTGACATCTCAGTATATATATTTAACATCTTAATAGGGTACCAAAATGTAAAATATTATACAATCAATTAAAGAGATATGTAAATTGTGAGTTATTAGTATAAAATGTGGTACAATGCTGAAAATTAAGAAATCAAATATCTCATCTAATTTTTTTTGGAGGTGAAGTCCAAGCAGGAATGTTGAGGTTCCAATTAAAGGCCTTATGCATGCTAAACACACACTATTCCATTGAGCTACACTCCAAGTCCCCATCTGATTTTCATTTTCTGCTTACCATAGAAAATATAAGTGGAAATTAATGGTATATCACATTAGAAACATACTAATCAGAGTCTCTTTAACAATGAAAAAAAATGGTATTTGCTAGTAGAAAATTCCTTATCTTGATAACGGTTTTAAAAATTCCACCAATATTGAATTGCTGAAATGTTTTATATTATTTAATATTCTGGATAAAAAATGGTTAGTTTCTCAACTAAATGACACTTTTGTAAATGATCTAAACAACACATACTACTTAAAGACTATGCTAATTTTGTAATTAGTGGAGAACAGATTCAGTACAAGTGAAAAACTTCTGGACCTGTGGTAATGGTCCAAAACCTCCTCTTATAACTGTGTCTCAAGATTGCTAGTAACCACTGATGCTGGGTGTTTTTCTGATTTGTTGGAGGAGTCTGAGTTGATTGATGCTGAGTATTATTTCAAAAGTCATCACATATGATAAGATTATGCTATGAATGAGATAAGACAGAGAAAGGAGCAAGGAAGTTCTATCCCTAAAGCATTCCAGCAGTAACTGTCTGATAGAATGAGAACATGAAAATGGGGCTAAGACAAAGCAACCAATGAGGTAAGAGGGAAATCGATAGTATGGGCTAAGCTAGAAGCCAAAGCATAAGAAGTATCAAGGAGCAGGGAGTATTCACTGTGACCAACGTCGCTAATAGGTTTTATAATTTAGCATAACACATAAAGTATATTGGTGGCCTTGGGAAAACAGCTTTGTTTAAATGCTCAGTTCAAGGTATGACTTCAGAGAGAACTTGAAACACTTGTTTAAAGAGAGAATAGACAAGTCACACAGAGGTTTTGCTACAAAGAGGAGTAAGGATATAAAATAAGAGGGTTTGAAAAGTTTTATTTAAGGATGCTGACTGAAATCACCTATTAGAGAAGTAAATATAAATAAGGTAAGAAAAGGAGTAGAGAAACGTTAGTGTGGGATCTGTGCAGGGAAGACAAAAAGAATTAAGAACTCAGACTGAGCAACTGGAGTTAGATAGGCTAATGACAGGTTCATTTTTCATGAAAGGCATAAAGTTATATTTTATGTAGATGCTGGTAAATTAATAGAGGTAGTAGTGGGGATCTGCTGATATTCTTTAGTGATTGACTTAAATTTTTATGTAAAATAAGAATGGATGCTTATTATGTATGAATATGAAGGTAGGAAATGTCAGATCTATAAGGGAGAAAAGATTGTATGAGATAATATTCTAGGGCAGTGGTATTATAAATGGATTTGCAAAGTAAGTATTGGTTGTCTGGCAGCATCTGAATGCACACTAGGTTTTTGGTCATACAGTTAAATATTTATGTGTATTTACCATCGTGAGCAGTTGCAAGCTAAAAGTAATCCGATTGAATTAAATTTTGCCAGCATAGAAAGAACTGAGCCATCTGCCTGCAATTCAAATGCAGATAATAGTAATTATGATGGTTGCCCGTGGAAATTAAGTAGGATAAGAAGGATATACAGCACCCTAGTAATGGGGAGCCATGGAAATGTGGAATAGGCAGTGGTTTGGAAGACCTGGTTGAATCCAAGGATGCAGGGACTAACAAACATAGAGGTCATATCAGGAACTTTTATGCATAAAAATGTGATTATCTAAAGTATTGTAGTTATTACTAATGATAATGCCTCTAGGATGACTTTAGTTTTGAGTGGATACATTGAGGAAACTTAATTCTGGTGGCTATAAATAATATATACATTTAAACTGAAATAGACAAGAACTTATAATATTGGAATTAGAATACTTTGAGCAGAAGTTCAATTCATCTAGAAATTTCATCTAGAATGACCAGATGTTGGCGTACAGATGATAAGTTATATCAGTGAGTTATGTAATATGATGATAGGAAAATCAAAATTGGAATTTTTTTAAAGGTGAGCAGAAGGAAAATTATCTGAAAGAATTCATTAAGGGTAAAGAGAATGCCTTGCTCAGCCCCAGAAGCAAAAATGTTATGGCAGAAAAATATCAATCACTGTGCTATTTATGGATATGAATATGTGGACTTGGTAAAGCTATGAATAGAAGCATGAAAGTATGGGATAAAATGTTAGAATAATGATTACTTCTTATAATGAACTAGAGTGTTGTAAATAAGACACAAGTGACTTTGAGGGTGCTTCCATTATTCCATTTCTTGATATATTGAATAATTCTAAATATATTTTCTTCACAAATAAATATTATATGAAAATATTTTACGAACTTTTCTATTGTTATCTTTATTTATTTATTGTATTTTGTGTGATACTGGGATTGAACTCAGAGGTGTCCTACCATTGAGTTACATTCCCAGTGCTTTTTATTTTATTTTAAGACAGAATCTTGCTAACTTGCCCAAACAGATCTTGAACTTGAGATGCTCCTTCCTCAGTAACCACCCTGCCAATGGCATGCACCACCATGCTCAGCTATGAAGTTTTCTGTTTGTAATGCTTCATAATAAAATCATACAAATAGAAAAATGGTGATTTTGAAAGACAGCTTTTTAAACTTGGTTTGCAGATTTATTTTGATTCCAACCTTGATGATATTTAAAAGCTCTGCTTCTTATTTTTTCTTTTGAAAAATGTGAAAATAGGAATTTAAAATCTAATGTCATCTCATCTCCTCAGTAGCATAGTCCCATTGTATAAAACATGTAATGTCACTGTTCTCATTTCAACTTCACATTCATTCATTCATTCATTCATTTATTCAAGAAATATGATGGACATTTTCAATTGTGAGATGTTATCCTGAGCACTGGAAGTTAAGTGATTCATAAATACAGTTTGGAAAGGAAGTATTTTTTTAAAAAAAACTTATTTATTATCCCATATAAACTATGCAGAAAGTCTATATTTGTAACTGCTTCTATGGTAGGTTGTTAGGCTGCCGCAGTCTGGCTGGGCACAAATCACGAGCCACTGAAGCAGGAACAAACTTTATTTTTAAACTGCAGGAAAACACTTCACACAGCTCCCGGGGAATCCTCCCGAACGCGCCACTAGGCTTGTCCAGGAACCCCCAGCCGGAAATATCTCTCCCGGAAATCCCTCCTCCTGCACTTCCCCAACCAATGGGAACTCTCGGGGAATCCCCGGAAATCCCCACGAGAACTCCAAAATAGTGCGAGAACTCAAAAGTTGCGGCACAGGCGGATAGTAATGCCTCGCCTGTCAATCAATACTGTTGGCAAAATGCCAGGGGCCATACAGACTCAGCCGTGGCTCTCAGCATCTCCCCCTTTTTGTTTAATTAAACAACAAGCAATGTGGCTTAGGGACCGTGCCTGTTAGGCAGTCCAATACAACATATGGTCCTTACCCGTCATCGGATGAACTGACCTCTAGGCGTCAGCCTCCTGTCTTAGGTTGGTACCACTGCAATTGGATCATACCCGTCACTGACTACCGGTCCAGCATACAGCCATACTTGTGGATAGGTCTATGCACCAGTGGGGGGGTGAGGTTCTTTGCCTCACCTCTGTTGGCCTCTAAATTTGGCCTTGGGGCCAGTGGGGGAGTGAGGTTAATGTGGCTTAAGGACCGTGCCTGGTAGGTTGTCCAATTCAACATATGGTTCTTACCCGTCATCGGAAAACAGACCTTTAGGCGTCAGCCTCCTGTCTTAGGTTGATACCACTGCAATTGGATCATACCCGTCACTGACTACCGGTCCAGCATAAGCCATTGGCCCTCAAATTTTAGACCATCACTAGCAGAAGGGAGGAGGATGCAAAATGCCATGACACTAAGCCAATTGAGGGCTCCTTTGAAAAATTGTACCACCGGTGACACCATCAACAAAAATACTCCAGCACTACCACAATTCGCTGTACCAACAGATAGTTCACAATGCATACAAGTGATACATAGTCCAGGCAAGGTCTGCAAGCAATTCAAAGCAGAGGAATCTGTCAATATGTCCATTTCCTCCCAAAGTAAATCGACTCCTTAATTGAGCATTACTTGTGGAGTTATTATTCATTGATGCATCAGTATTTACAGTTTGTTGTGATAACTATCGAAGAAGCTGTAGTTTGGTTTTATCTTTGTCTTCACCGGCACTGGGATGAAGATAGGAGTTCTGGCAATGATGCTAAGAAAAAAATTATGTAACATTCCAACAGGCACTAAGAAAACAATTTTTTGAACAATTTACATTATCCTGAACAGAATTATTAAATATAATGAGAAGGAAAGGTGAAAGTAAACAAACAGATCTGTTAACCTCCTATTTGTTCACATATTAAAACAATTTTCAACAGCTGTTTACCCAATCTAAATTAAACCATTAAAATCATATGAATAAAAAAATTCGGATCCATTTATTCATGAGCGCTCCTCATATATGATATATGGACATACGCACATACAGACATACAACACAAAACAGAAGTGTGCACACATAACATACAACACTTAAGACAATAGTAAAGGCCTTGAAGCTTTACCTAGGTGAAATCTCCATTGCAATGCTTAAAAACTCCAAAGTCAAAAAATAAAACTGATCAGAAAAACATTAACCTAGGTCTGTATGAGCTCAAAAATAAAATAGAACTTTATGATGTGGGAAAAGGCAAATAATAAAATAAATATTGAAAAAAGCATCCTGGTTAATCACTGTCGTAGATGTAAGAATAGCCAAACTGGAGTTCTGGATATCAGCTGTTATGGATTTGAGTCAAATCATCTTCCTTTTGGCCTGTAGAAATTGTTTTAGTTAATCTCTCTGGAATCCAAATCGGCTGCTGTTCTCCCTGTGGAAAAACACAAACAGAACCCCGACTCCAGACAATCACTGGGTCAGGACCTTTCCATTGTCCTGTTAGAATATCCTTCCAAAGTACCTTAGGCTTATGTACATTTTTTGGACACATATGCCTTTCCGCAGCACTAAGCCCTGAGGAATCCAAATTTAAAAAGTTTAGAGTAAAAAGGGCTATTTTAAGTTTATCTTTGGGTGACATATACCCCTTTCCAATTCCCTCTTTTTGCTTTAGTAAGTACATTTTAATAGTTTGATGAGCTCTTTCAACTATGCCTTGTCCTTGTGGATTGTATGGAATTCCTGTTATATGAGTAATGCCAAATGATGAGCAAAATTGTTTAAAAGAGGTAGAAGTATAACCAGGACCATTATCTGTTTTTAATCGTTTTGGAACGCCCACAGTGGCAAAATTTTGTAAGCAATGAGCTATAACATCTTTAGTTTTTTCTCCGGAATGAAGGGAGCCCATCAAAAATCGGGAAGAAGTATCAACTGTAACATGCAAATATTTTAATTTTCCAAATTGTGGCAAGTGTGTGACGTCCATCTGCCAAATATGGTTAGGTATCAGTCCTCTAGGATTGACTCCAAGATTAACTTGTGTTAAAAAGTTCACACAATTTTGACATTGTTTTATTATTTGTCTAGCTTGTTCCTTAGTTATTTTAAAGCGCTTTTGTAAAGTATTAGCATTGACATGGAACTTATTATGAAAATGTGTAGCTTCTTCTAGTGTAGAGAAAATATGTATGTCATGTGTAGTTTTATCTGCTAAATCGTTGCCCAAACTAAGGGCTCCAGGCAATCCTGTATGCGCTATGATATGTCCTATAAAGAATGGATCTTTTCTGTCCCAGATTAGACTTTGTATAGCAGAAAACAAAGAGAAAACAGTAGAGGAAGGGGAAATCCTGCCAGCATCTTCAAGGGATACTATAGCATTAACTACATACTGACTATCAGAGAATAAATTAAATACAGAATCTTTAAACATCACAAAAGCTTGTAAAACTGCATTAAGCTCTACCTTTTGAGCTGATTGTTTGGGTACTAAAAATGTAAAAGTTTGATCAGGGGTAACTACTGCTGCTGTACCATTATTTGACCCATCAGTGAATACATTTGGAGCATTCATGATAGGGGTTTTTCTTGTCATTTTTGGAAAAACTACAGGATGCGAAGACCAAAAAGACAACAAAGGATTAGATGGTAAGTGATTATCAAATGAAACATTAGATTTACACATGATTATTGACCAAGTATTTAAGTCATTAGCTAACTCATCAATTTGATCCATAGTATATGGAGTAATAATTTTATTGGGAGAAATTCCAAACACTCCCTTTGCTGCTTTTTTTCCTTTGAGTATTAATTGTCCTACAGCCTCAGGATACCTAGTAAGAATAGTGTTAGGAGAATAAGATAAATGTATCCACAATAATGGACCTTCTTGCCAAAATACTCCTGTAGGAATATTTTTTGTTGGTATTACAATAAATAATAAAGGCAAAGTTATATCAATTCTATCCAAATGCATATTTTCCATATATGTTTCAATAATTTTTAATGCCTTTCTTGCTTCAGGCGTTAACATGCGGGGTGAATTTGGATCTGATGGACCTTTTAGGATATCAAATAAAGGTCCCAACTCTCCTGTTGGTATGCCTAGATAAGGCCTTATCCAATTTATGTCTCCTAATAACTTTTGAAAGTCGTTAAGTGATTTGAGTTGATCTACTCGTATTTGAATTTTTGGTGGACGGACCATGGTTGAGGATAGTAGAACTCCTAAATAATTAATTGGAAAATTTAATTGTACTTTATCTATTGCTATCTCTAGATTATAATTTTTTAATAAATTTGTAAGTGTGGCATAACATTCTAGCAATGTGTTTTTATCTTTGTGTGCTAACAATACATCATCCATATAGTGAAATATTTGTAGTTTAGGATTTTGATTTCTAAGTGGCTGGATTGCTTTGTTAACATAAATTTGACACATAGTTGGGCTGTTAGCCATCCCTTGAGGGAGTACTTTCCATTCATATCTCTGATCAGGACCTTCATGATTCAGTGCAGGGATAGTAAATGCAAAATGTGGACTATCCTCAGGATGAATTGGAATTGAAAAAAAACAATCTTTAATATCTATAGCTAAAACGTACCAGGTTTTTGGCAAAGCAGACAATTGAGGAATCCCCGATTGAGCAGGTCCCATAATAACCATCTCATTATTAATGGCTCTTAAATCTTGCAATAATCTCCATTTACCAGATTTCTTTTTAATGACAAAAATGGGAGTATTGTAAGGAGATACGGAAGGTTGTATATGTCCCTCCGCTAATTGTTGTTTGACCAGGTCATGGGCTGCTTGTATCTTTTCTTTAGTCAGGGGCCACTGAGGAACCCATACTGGTCTATCTGATTTCCAAGTAATTTTTATTGCCTCAGTGACCCCTTCTGAAAACCCAGTCCATGTCTATTTATTCCCTGATCTATTTGAATGGGTGCTGCTATGCCTTGTTCTCCTAATCTTTTTTCTTTCCTGAAACCTTGTCTAGCCCTAATAGTGGGCGCATTTGGATTGATGTTATTTGTTAATGTCAAACCTAGTTGATCTAGGACATCTCGTCCCCATAAATTTATAGGAAGATGATCCAATACTTATGGCTGTATAGTTCCTTCGCATCCTTCAGGATCCTTCCAATCTAATACCATTGCACTTCTATGGGGATTAGTTGCCACTCCTAGGCCTCGAAGCGTTTGAGTGGCTTGTTGTAATGGCCAATGTTTTGGCCATTCTTGACGAGATATGATGCTAACGTCTGCACCTGTATCCAGTAGCCCATTAAATTCATGTCCTTGAATATTTAGTTTTAGCATGGGGCGAGAATCTAAATTTAAAGACAGCATAGCCCAATCTACACCTGTGGAGCCTAATCCCCTGGAACCTCTTTCTATAGTACTACTGGAAAATTTATCATGTAGGCTGGGTATTATTAATAACTGTGCTATTCTATCTCCTGGTGAAATTACTGATATACCCTTTGGAGAACTAGCTATAATTTTTATTTCACCTTCATAATCGGGATCAATTACCCCGGGACTTATCATAAGTCCTTTTAGCGTAGAAGAACTGCGTGCTAACAATAAGCCTACTGTTCCTTGGGGAAGAGGTCCTTTTACTCCTGTGGGAATGATTTGAACTCCCATCTCTGGAGTTAGTACTGCTCTGGCGGAGGCTCAGATGTCCAACCCTGCGCTCCCTCTGGTTCGTCTGATGAGAGATCTGATGGATAATGTGTCCTGGGCACTACCCTGATGGTATTGCTGGGTTCCTCCATGGTGTTTCTGGGTTCCTCCAGTGCCCCGTACATTTGTGGTCGTGGGCCCCGGAGCATTGGGCCCCCCTGTCCATTTTTTGGCAATGGAGCTCGATGCCTTTCTCCACGATATCGTGGGTAAACACTTGGTCCTTGTCTGTTTTTTGATAACGGAATACCCTCTATGGTGGTTTGAGAACGGCATTCATTAGCCCAATGTTTCCCTCTACGGCATCGTGGGCAAATACCCGGTATTCTATTCGTTTGATATCTAGCTTTGTTAAACCCTCCTCCTATGGGGCAACTCCTTTTAAAATGTCCTGTTTGATCACAATTATAGCATGTTTTTGGCCTGGCATCTAAAGCCTGTTGTACTGCTGCTAAGACTTGCCCTTGTTCATTAATGTCTCTACATAATTTAATATATGTGTTTAAATCTTCATGTCTCCATGGTCTAATGACCTCTCTGCAACAACGATTTGCTTGGTCATAAGCCAGTTGTTTTATAAATGGCATTGCCTGTTCTGTATCCCCAAAAATTCTAGAAGCTGCTTGAATAAGCCTATCTACAAATTCAGTGTAAGGTTCATTAGTTCCTTGTATTACCTTAGATAATTGACCTTGTAAACCTCCATGCCCCTGTAAAGTTTTCCATGCCCTAACCGCATCTACAGCAATTTGTGCGTATACGCCAGGATCATATTCAATTTGTTGCCGTTGACCCTCATAAGGTCCTTTTCCTAACAACATATCTAGATTTCTTTGAGGGTAACCGGCTGCTGCATTTCGCCTAGCTGTCTCCCTGCAAAATTCCTCATTGGCAACCTTCCATAACAAATATTGTCCTCCATTTAGCACAGATTTACACATACTAGCCCAATCTGCTGGCGTCATGTCCAAGTTGGTAATGGATTCGACCATGCTTACAGTGAACGGTGCTTGAGGACCATAGGTTGTTACAGCCTCCTTTATCTGCTTCACTGTTTTGAAATCTAAAGCACGGTGAATTCGCTGCCCTCCTGCCTGCTCAAGTACAGGGCATGCTAATCTTTGAGGTCCTGTCTCAGGATCCCATCTATCAACTACGGGGTTTGAGGGCCACTCAGCTATCTCCATAGGGGGAGCTGTTGGTTGAATTACGCCCTCTGGTGATAGAACGGTGTTAGTAGCAGCCTCCTGTTGTAGCTTTTTCCCTAATAGCTGTTTCTCCTCTAAGCTTTCTTCCTTTAAATTTTCTTCCTCTGTCTGACTAGCTTGAGAGACCTTCTCTTTTGCTTGATCTAAAATGTCTTTCTCCATGGTCTGAACCTCTAACAATTTACTTAACACTCTTTCAGTTTGTTTTTTACTAATTTCTAATCTGTTATAAAGATAACGCAACCCAATAAGATAACACAAAACAAAACCAAAACAGAATGAAACAAAAACGGAACAAAAAATTGTTGTATCAATTTTCCTATTTTCTTGATATGTGCATTTGTGGTCTATTTCTATCTCTTCCTCAGGGGTGAACAACTTCAAACCTTGAGCCAACCATTTTTCCCAATCTGCCTGAGAAAATTCTAGGGATAGGCAGCTTGAAACAAACACAAAACAAATCAAAACAAGAACACATTGTTTTTTAAAATGGTCACCCATTCTCTCGCCTTCCCTTAGGGGCAAGCAATTTCACTTACCCCGAAGCTTCAGACGTTCCCCGCACGGGCCACCAAATGCCGCAGTCTGGCTGGGCACAAATCACGAGCCACTGAAGCAGGAACAAACTTTATTTTTAAACTGCAGGAAAACACTTCACACAGCTCCCGGGGAATCCTCCCGAACGCGCCACGAGGCTTGTCCAGGAACCCCCAGCCGGAAATATCTCTCCCGGAAATCCCTCCTCCTGCACTTCCCCAACCAATGGGAACTCTCGGGGAATCCCCGGAAATCCCCACGAGAACTCCAAAATAGTGCGAGAACTCAAAAGTTGCGGCACAGGCGGATAGTAATGCCTCGCCTATCAATCAATACTGTTGGCAAAATGCCAGGGGCCATACAGACTCAGCCGTGGCTCTCAGCATTAGGCTTATGAACAGAGGCCAGCTTTTGAGTAGGAATTCCATGAAGAGAGAATCACATCATGCTAGATAACTAGATAATCCTTGTATTTGCTGTTTGTTTATTCTTAGAGAGAAAAGGGAGTTACTGAATAATCATCGTCGTCGTCGTCATCATCATCATCATCATCATCATCATCTCCGGATATGTATTTTCACGTAATTTGAGAGTTTCAGTAATATAAGTAATCAAAGAACAAAATTAGGCAGATGTGGAATGAAATTCAGAAAACACTTTTTTTTTTTTCCTTTTTGATGAGATGGTGCTGGGGGTTGAATCCAGGGCCTTTAACATGGGAAGTAAGCACTCTACCAACTGAGCTATCTCCCCAGCCCCTCAGAAAACATTTAATGCCACCATTTTACAGTAAAACCAAGCTCTGTATACTTAATGTAACTTATTTTAATCTTTATTAAATATTTCTCAATGGTGCCAGGAGGGGATGAGGCAATAACATTGTGAACTTATTTAATCATTTTGATACATTTTAGCAGGATTCATTTGCATACAAACAATGTGATAATTGCATGATTCATATGTATTTATTAGAGTAGGTCCAGGAGGAATTATATTAAGCAAGAGTTTGCCAACCTAATTTCCACACTTCTCCTTCAATTATTTAAATTAATGAAGTTTTACTCTGTGTTTACAACTAACCTTCAAAATAAATTTATGAATTGTCTTGCTTTATAAATGGGTTTGATTTTTTATGTCCTTTAGATAAAATTAGACCTTGAAATCAAAGATGAAAAACTAAATTATCTCCTTTATTTCACAGCAGGTGACTAATATTCACTCAGGGAGAATGCTGATTTCCGGGAAAGTGAATGCACTCAAGAGTCACTAAGTTAAATTAAGCACTCAGCATCTTCTTTGGCATTTATCTATGTTGTAGATCATCTTGCTCCTCCTTGCTCCTCACTTCTCCTTCCCCTCCTCATGTTCTCTTTTTCTTTTTCATATATATATATATATATATATATATATATATATATATATATATGGTTATTTCATAACAATAAATTTCTGACAGATAATTCAATATGAATCTTTTTTTAATTAGCTACACATGGCAATACAATGATCTTGGCAATTCATACATTTAAATCATTGGTGTATAGTTTCTCATTTTTCTGATTGTACAGATTGCAGAATCACACTGGTAATAGAGTCACCTATATACATACAGCAATCATAATGTCTATTCTATTCTGCTGCCCTTCCTATCCCCCCTACTCCTCCCCTCCCCTCCCATCATTTCTCTCTATCCAGTCTAATGTGACACACTTTTTTTCCCTTTTTCTCATCACAACATCATACATGTATTCTGTATAACGATGAGGGTTTCCTTCCATCTTCTGTGCAACTCCCCTTCTCCCTCTTTTTCCCTCCCACCTCTCTTCCCTATTTAGTGGTAGTCTTCTTCTCATGCTCTTCCTCCCTATAAGGGGGGTGACTCAAAATGGGATAAGGAGGAAGAGCATGTTCTCTTTTTCTATCTCTTTCCCGACCCCTTCCTCTCTTTCTTTCCAATGAAATAAACACATGCAATCCTATCTTGTGTGATTTGTGTTTTTCCAAATTACCAATATAAAAGGAATATCTTTATTGTTTTTCTTTTCCTTTTTCTGCGAGGGAGGAGTATCTTTATTTTCTCCTTTTCTTTTTCTATAAGGCAGGAACATGACTTCAAAATCTGAAACTCAAAATAAATCAGAACAAATGAACAATGCAATTGACAATGATGATGTTTTTAAAAGCAATTAACGTATGCAGGGATAAAAGTGAAAAAATGAAGTACAGTTTCATTTGTTTTGTTTATTGGAATCACACAACAAATGATATGAAGTACGTAATTGAGCAGCAGATCAGTGATAACAAATCTCTGTGTCAATTTCTCTGAAATACTCTTGGTTTTCTTTCCCAGGTCTAAAGCTCAATTTTACTAAACTATACAGGGTGGTCTTTCATGATAATGCCCAAGGGAAAAAGGCAGAAAAAAAAAAAAACCGCCTTGAATATTATTTTGTTCTAACAGAAATTTCTAGAAACCATCATTGTAAATTTCCCCTTGGGACTGATTGGTAAGGACTCTGCTGTGTGCTGTATTCTAAATACAAATTCCATAATGCATTACTAAATGCAAAGTTTGAAAAAAGAATTTGTATGCCAGATAAAATCAATTCATATTACATGAAACTAAATATATGTTATTATTCTCTATTACTGACATAAATTCCTTAAATTTGTTTGATGAACTCCATTTTAAGATTACAGGTACTCTAATTAGGTAATTTGCTAACAATGCTTTCCATATAATATTAGTAATAATAGGAAAAAGAAAATAACCCTTTTCCTCTAATCGATTTGTGCATTTAAGATCAATGCATTGATATAACATTTGCAATACTTTATAACTGTAATAACTGGTTTACATTCATTAGTTAATTGTTATAACTCAACAAGTTATAGGCTCTTAGTGACCCTATTATATAGGTGAACAAACTGAGTCAAACATAGTGTTTGGCAACCATGAATTCATTCCTGTCAAGAATATGAAAAACAATCCAAACACCTCTGGAAACTACTTCTGATTTCATGGAGTTGTGGAGTTTGTATATGAGCCTGTATACAGGGATATACTGGCAAAATTTTCTTTTTTTTTTCAGTAACAACAATACAGTTTTGATATAAATATTGTTTATATTTATATATTTTGGGATATTGTAAAGTATAGAAGATTTAGCATTTATTTAAGAGAAACCAATATTATATTGGTTATGCTTCAAACACTATTCTAAGTGCTTTCTAAGGCTAATTCACTTAATGGCCATAAAAACACATTGGGTGGATATAGTCATAATCCCTAATATACAGATGAAAATATTGCAACATTGAAGGTGCCTAGGTGATGTGACCAAGCAACTCTGGGGTTGCAGTATTTTCTAGGTAATCTGGCTAAACACTCTTTATCCTTAACCAGTATATTATCACACTGAATGAGATTTAAAAGTCCATAACTTTCCTGTTCACAGTTTTATAATCACTTGGTGCATTCTTTTTCACTCTGGTATTGGATGTATATGTCCTAAATGCCCACTTTACAAAAGTGAGGCTTCACATACAATTCTAAGAGATTATTTGTACTTACATTTTTAGTTCAATATTAGTTTTCCAGACCTTTTTCCCTTGGGCAATATGAAATTAAGCCTTATTAAAACCCTATAATAATGTAAAGAGGGACAACATATATCTGATATTTCTTTTTCTGAGAACCACAATGGCAAGTATAGTAACCACCCATGAGCCATCTGCTCTCTTTTTTTTAATTCTTGGAAATATTTGAAAGGTTATAGAATTATTTAAGGTGTATATTTTTGAATATTATACCATGAATGAGAATTGCTGATTACTGTTGAAAAAAATCTGAGTTATGTGGATTTGTACTACTACTTAAAAACTGGGGTTTTAATTCCCAAATGAGAATTAATATCACTAGTAATCCTCTATTTATTTTAGTTAATTTAGTCAATTTATTTTTACCATTTTTCCATGAAGTTATTTCAATTTCATTCCATTCCTATAAGTCCATAACAAAGTCCTCTATTTATAAGTCTTATCTTGGAGATCTCTAACCTGAGACAAATGGAAATGCTGTCATCTGTGTGGGGTCTGAGTTAGCCTGTAGAACTTTTATGACAAAGATTAATGCCAATACTATGACTTCAGATAAGGTAATAATATTGAGGAATTCTGTATACTATTTCCCTTCTCAATTTTGGGTTATGGAAAATTCTAAAAGCCTTCTCTTACAAGTATATTCATATGCCCTAATTATAAACACCTCTAGAAGACACCAATTGCAGGAAACTTTCAAATATATCACAGAAATTCCTTTAGAAAATGTGATTGTTATTTTCTCCCTGTAATATCTTTATTTGCCCCCAGTGTTTACCAACCATTTCCATAAACTTCATTAGCAGCTCAGCTGGTCTTGCACTTGGCATGATGATATTCTACTATTCTCCCATACCCCATAAAAATGTATTACTGATACCTTTAGGAATTACTTACCTAAAGCAAAGCCAGAGTTTCATAATATTTGTTTAATGATTTTTATTTTGCAAACTTACTTCTTAAAAACCTTTCAGCTGTGTTTTATAGCAGCAGTCCTAAGAACAAAACTATTAGTGCATTTTCCATTTTATTCTATTCCCAGGCACCTATTTTATCCCTTATTCTAAAGACCCAAAACTTATTCAAATGAGTTTCTTTATTATGGTCCATTCATATCTACTCACCCTATCAAAGTAATTTTATGCCATAAAAATACTAATTTTTAGCTCTTGAGAGCCTTTATAGTGTATTTCATAATATTTTCATACTCCTTTTGTAATTAAGCCCTTTTAACTCCAGGTCCACCACTACCATTTTAACACAGATGCATATGTAAATAGAGGCATATTACCTAGGGATATGCCCACAGATTGAATTTGCAGGTCATTTTCAGGATTAGCTCTTGTTTATTCAGTCTGTTCTGCTTGACCCTAAGAAAATTTTATAAAACAAGTAATAAAGAGAAATAGATATAAAAGGATATACATGGAAGCATGTAGGAGTGTCACATGCTGAGTACAAATGTGATACAGAGAATGTACCATATCACATATAGTGAAATGAGAAAAATTCTCTAGTAGATATCCACTGCTAATATAGCAGTCCTGGCTTGAACAGACAGAAAATGATCTTTCCAAACACAAAGGTCTTTCTTTTAACTTGCCTTCTTTTTTTTCCCCAGATTTTCGTTATATGGGCTTGTGTCCTTTATATTAATTGGAACACTTACATAGGAGACTGTCAGAACAGTGGAAAAGGTAGAATGGCCTTAGTCATTACCATTGGAGTTTTCCTCTTTGTGAAGATGGACAATATTTGCATTGAAGTACAAAAAAAATGACTAACAATATTTAATACTAACATCGATTGAAACACTACAATATCCTAAACATGTTATTCCATAAAATTGTTAATTCATTTTTAACCAGAATCCTAGACCACAAGAGGTCTGACTTTGAGGAGTATTAACAAATTGGGTGTGAACACTGTCCCCAGAAATCAAATGGAAAAGTAATGGTAAAAAGGCAGGAAAGGAACTTTATCAACTTTACTTTACTGGAAAGATAAGTGAGATCCAGAATCTCAGCTCTGTCTTCAGGAGCACTAACGTGAGCTTTAGCTTTAATAGAGGAATGATTGGGGCCAGAAGGAAGAGGGTGTGCATAATTAAACAGTCTTGGTCAAAGTATGGTCTTGTTTATCCTTATTTTTGTTTTAGTCACACAGACTCTTACCAGTGTCAAGGAAATTGCTGCTGCTAAGGAGCTTTGCTATTTACCTATCAGAAATATGACTCTGGAAAGTAGGAAGATGGCTCCCATGAGACAACTGCTACTGCTTAGGGAGTAGTCTCATCATGAGATGATCTGAATATAGGTTACACTGTTCCTGGATAGTGTAGGGCGATGACTGTTTCTGAACTGTGCCAGACAAAAATTTTTAGGTGTCATCCCATGGTCCTGGATCTGGGCATTGCAAAAGTTTACAGGTGGAAATGTGTTGAAAATGCCTTAGGGATTCTTATCTTGGAGTCTTCAGCCTTGAAGGAAGATGAATATTCCTTAAATGATTAACATGATTATGTGCAGAGTTCAGCAGAAATTCAATCCAAAGTTAAAATAATAAGGTGACAGATACAAAATGAAGGTAGGGATATTAAGATTTTCGTTGCCCATCAGGCATTAGCAGGCCCAGATGAAGAGTAACTGTTTTCCACCAAAAGAGCATGTAAGTTCTTGTTATATATTTTTTTTGTTCCTGTATATATTTACATTGCAGGGTGTAAGTATTCTATTTTTTTATATATGCTAACTAATGTAATATCCCAATAATTTGGGGTTTATAATCCTAAAGATGAAAAATCACATGAATTTATTCAGCTTGGACTTCTGCATAACTTTTTGAATAAAGTAAAAATGTTCTGACAATGCTTTATCATGTTGCATATATACATTTCTTCTGATGTGAATACAGCACACTATAGTTACCATGGCATGAAAAAAACAGCTGACTAGGCTAGGTCTCTTCTGAAGTCCCTTGTAAGTCTGAAAGAAAGAACAAAGGAATGAAGCAGAGGGATATTCTCCTCTCATAGGTGGCTTTAGTGCATTTAGATGCCTTGGGCAGGGGAAAGGCTTTGAAATTTAGTATTTAAGTCTGGTTTTGGAAGAACAGAAAATCAGAGGACAAGTATTAATTATTTATATCCATCATATTTCTTCCAAATTTCATTTTCCTCTTAATTTCTAAAAATTTCATTAAATCACAATAGTAAAAAGTGATTATAATTGAAAAAAAGAGGAAATTATATTGTAGGGTTGACTTTATAATTATAAAAAATAATTTTCAGAAAGCACTTCTATATTGTGTAAAACATGGCACATGTTTTTGTTAGCTTTCTGAGACCGTAAGAAATACCTGGATACATCAATTTAATATTTAAAAAGGTTTAGTTTGGGTCCTAGTTTTAGAGGTTTCAGTTCATGGTTGATTGGCTCCCTTGCTTTTGGGTCAGTAGTGTGGCAGCACATCATGTCAAGAAGTTCAAGATGAAGCTGTTAAGTAGGTTATTCTTGAATAGGCGGTTGGAGGAAAAGGACAATGAGGGGCTATGCAACAGAAAAAATCCAGGAGCCATAAAACCAAAACCGAGGAGAAATTTATCTAAACAAGCAAGCATTTGGGATTGAGATCCAGAATGCCTAACCTTACCCAAGCCATAGAAAACAAAAATCCCTTCAGGGAATCATTATTTAAAAATCCTGGGGAACTTTATTAAAACAAATAATTTCATTATGGTTTCCAGATAAAATGCCCTTACCATCCCTAGCCCTTGCTTATAAGCAAAACCTGTCACAACCACCTCATAAAGGAAGTTTGGTGAGATCAACTCAGGGCCAGGAAGCAAAAAGAAAGCAAGTTAGAAAAAAAATAAAATAAAAGCATAGGAAAAGAATAGATTCCCACAATTCTTTTCAAGGGCATGTCCCCCATTTATGTAACACCTCCTACTGGATGGACTCACTCCCACAGCTTTCACAATACCCTAATAAAACTTAGTTGGGGATCAAACAAAGTGTCCAGCATTTAACATATAGGACTTTGGGGGACACCAAAACAAACCATAGTTGCATAAATGGCACACAATAAGAGAATATAATAAACACTCGATTAGTAGCCCTCTATTATTTCAGAAAATACTGTTAACTAAGCATATCCATCTCCAAGGTTATGATTTTTGTACAGGCTTGAGATTCATTTGTTCCCAAGGATGCTTTATCACAGAGCTATATCCCCAATCTTCTTTACTTTTTATTTTGAGACAGGTCTGGCTAAATTGCTGAGGCTAGTCACAAACTTCAATATTCCTGACTTAGCCTCCCTGGTTGTTGAAATTACGGGTATGAGCCATCACACTTAACCTTGAGATTCATTTGGAAAGTTCTTCATTTATGAATCACTTTTCAAATGAATATGAATAACTTCTGTGTCCATTCTTTCTTTTGCTTCTTTTTTTCTTTTTTTTGCTAGCATAGGCATGTATAATTATGGATCACCTTAACAGATGCCTTATTGGACCTTCTTTAATGTCAGACACTGAGATCTGCATTTGTACCTAAGATTTATAAATATTAAAGTGTCCTAATGTAGCCAAAGTCTGGTAAAAACAAAACAAAACAAAAACAACTAATCTTGTTCTTATTTTTGAATAATCAATAATATGTTCCTTTGAATAGATCAAGTTACATATGGTATACTTGAAAAGTACATCTTTGAAAAGGGGCACTTTCATTTAATATGTATGCATAGCATTGGGACTTATTATTTACAAATCCAATTGTTATCCACTTTTTATATTGGAAAAGTGGTTCAAGTACCCAGAGTACTTTTTGCTTATAGATCTACCACCACTAATGACTATTTATTTTGGAAATTAATGGTTAAATTATGCATATTGAAAACACATTTTTATAAAAAACAATGCATAAAATCAAGTAGTGGAAAAGGTGTTTAAAATATTGTATCAGTATTAGGGGAGAATTATGCATAACAATAATAATAACAGTTCAGATTGATCAGAGGAAAAATATTCCTGGTTATATATTGTACCTATATTATTTTTACTTATTAAACTTTTCTAATATCATAAAATTTCTATATTTAGTATCTTTATATTGTATCTGATAAAAACCTGTTTAATTTTTTTATATATATTTTAATGTATAGGATTAATTATTTTTAATTCATATAATTTAAGATTGTGATAGATTAACCAGTATCATGAAAGGATGTTCAAATTTTATTTTAAAATCAACATAAAACATTTTATTATACTTTATCATCTTTGGGGGAGTGAAAGATTAAACACAACTATATTTTAGAGCATGAATTCTTCTTAAAAAATAACTTTTTTTTATCTTCAGACAAGAATTGTTAGGAGTGGGAAGGTATTTTTCTTTTGAAGAACAATTATGTGAACTGAATGAGCTGTTCCTCATTCCAGTAATGTGAGCACTTGAATTTGCCTAGGGAGATCCATCCTGATTACCACAAGGAATAAATGTAAGGTGGTCAATGAAGAAAAGAAGTAAGGTAATTTAATTCATCTTATCCCACAATCAAATCAATATTATCCCCCTTCAGAATTCTAATAACATAGACATTGTAATTTTTAATTTTACAGAAAAATATGGGTCAGAACATTTTGTTTCATATGCATCTACATGGACCAGAGAATCAGAATCATTTTATAAATCTTAGTAACATATTGATTTTATGGCTTTACATAACATACTTAAAAAGAAAACTTGGTTTTGCAACACTTTTAGGATTACAGAAAAATTGAATTCAAAGTGCAGAGGTTTTCCATATGTCCTGTTCTTCTCCATCCCCCAGTTTCTCCTATTATTTGTGTCCTGCATTAGTGAAGAATATTTGTTACAACTAATAAGCCAATATTGGTACATTATTGTTAAATGAGGTCCATAGTTTGACTTAGGGATGTCTTTTACACTGTATGGAGTTAAAGGTTTTGACAAGTATATAATGGCATTTTTTAAACATTATATTATCACAATAAATATTTTCACTGTCCAAAATATCTCTTTACTTCATCTCTCCCTCCCCACTTACCTCTCTTCCAAAACTTCAAAACCACTGACCTTTTTACATTCTCCCTGGTTTCACCTTTCCCAGAATGTTATATAAATAGACTCATACAAACACATACTTTTAAGAAGCTCCCAGGGAGTGTGATGAACTTGTGTAAAAGGTTACCAGTCAAGTAGAATAAAAAAGAAAACAAAACCTTCAATATCAAAAGCCCATTGTAAACTAATTAGCAGAAATATTGCCAACAGAGGTTAGGTCTAAGAAATGTGAAGGTTTATTGACTGAATAAAATCAGAAGTATATAAGTAAAATGAAACATTTGGCTTAAAATTTTAAACAACTTGTTATAAACTTGGAGATTTATGCCAAGATGGCACTTTAAAACTGAATAGTTTTATGTGGGAAATTTATCAAAAGGGAAAAGTAGATGATGGACCAGGAATATAAATGCAGAGTGTGTTTCTATGATAAAGAAGAAATATTCTATTTACCTTGATATGTTTTATTATATTTAATAGGAATGGATTTGTGTCTCTTGTTTGACTATATTGCTCAGGCTTGCTTGCAATGTCTGGCTTTGAGTGATTCCCCCTCTGTTGGCCACCTAACTAGTTTTAGGTAGGCACCATCACACTTGGCTACCACAGAGTGTGTTTAGTGGAGACATATTAAACATTTTTAATATTAGCAAAAACAAAAGTCTTATTTCTTACAGTATATTGCCCATCATAAAACACCATATTTTGAATATGATATCTAATTTACTTTCATCAGAAGTTATTTATTAATTTAATTTAAAAAATCTTGAGTAATTAATCATTCAGGAATTTTGGTTGAAAATGTCTTTCAAAATATAAATTTTATAAGGTTATAAGGTCAAGAATAACACAAAGTTGTGTATAAATAAAAGTATTTATACAATGTGCATTTTATTACAAAAAGAGAATTAAACATAAAATCCTTTATTTAGGGATGATTGATGCATTAGAGATCAACTTGTTGATATCAACTGCATTTATATTAAGATCTAGAATACATGAAGCTTTCTGGATAGAGAAAAGAAATATGTGACAACCAATGATTGCTTCCTTTCTTTTCTTTCCTTATTGAATTCCTAACTCAACTTAATTCTTTAATCTTAAGTAACTTGATTAAGACCAATCAACACGTGGAGCATGATTATAGTATGCAAAATGAAAATAGTGTTGTACACAGAATTTCACTATAATTCTTATTTTTGTTTTACTCACATTATTCCTCATGCCATCTTTTTATTAGCAGCCTAAATTTGTTTTGTGGAATCCAACATTGTGCACAGATCTGGAGAACTATTGAATCAGGTTGCCTGCACTTTGTCTGGGAAATATATTTCTTGGATACTATTTCCTTAATGCTTTTCTCACCCTTTTTATACAAAGCAAAGGCACATTCAACTAGACCCTAGACACTAATCTTTTTTTTTAATGTTTTTTTTAATTTATTTTGTCAATGGGCCTTTATTTTATTTTTTTATATGTGGTGCTAAGGATTAAACTCAGTGCCTCACCCTTGCTATGCAAGCACTCTACTGCTGAGCTGCAACCCCAGCCCGCTAGACGCTAATCTTGAGATGAAGGTCAACATAATTTTTTTCCTAGCAACCATACCTTAACTGTAGAGTTTCTATTATTATATTGCTCTTTCTACCCTTCTGAGGTAACTCAATTTCATCTAATCTTCAAATCTGTTGCCTCAGCTTTAGCACTCACTTTCAAAGTTTTTAATTACCTCATGGTAAAATCCATCTTGTTAAGATAGTCAGATCTTAATTTCCCTTGCTTGCAAACAAATCACAATTGACATATCTGTCTCACAACTCTCTTGCCTGTGTGCTATGTCCAAAGCTACTTAAGAGCCTCATATACCTATTGATATACAGAAAAAAAGAGGGTATCTTTTGTTTGTTATGTGAGAAATAAAATTTTAAGGGACTAGATTACTTATTTTTGTTAATTACTCCCCTTACTTCCCATAGGCTAAAATGGGGGTGGTAATCAAGGGGAATAATTCTTGAAGTTAATATTTATGATATCATGTCTGTTATCATCAGACATCAAATATGAATTAAGGTTCCCCAAAATAACAATAAATAGTGGTACTACCACTGGTAATGACACTAGTAAAAAAAATAATTATAAAAGTAAAAATATATTTTTTTATTAAATAATAATTCAAAAAATATTGTATCCAAATATGTATCCAAGTACTGCTTTGGTGCTATAGATACATGGCACATACGACAGGCAAAATACATATGAGGGTTTTATTCTATAAGCTCTCTTTTATTCTTATGCTTCTATTGCTCCAAGTTGTTATACATAGAATTATAATGTTTCTTAGGAAAAACAACCTAGTTTGTTAAACAAATTTTTCATTTTTCATATAGATATTTTAAGTTTTTCTTAAATATATATTAATCAAAGAAAACAATCATTCAAATCTTCTTAAATCAGCATACTTCTGCATTAAGAGTTCCTTGGGAGGCATATGTTTATATGCCTAAATTTTGCTTTAAATTCTATTTTCTTTTAGACCCCTCAGTTCCCATATATTCTTTCCATTGTCCAATTATAAAATGTTACTTATATGCATTCTCTTTTTCTACTTTTCTCTTGTAACATAGTAACATAACAGTAGCAACAAATATGTTCCTAGGACTACTACCACTACCAAAACTAATAACAAAATGGTTAACACAATGATATATTCACTAATCTCTTCCATTACCATTTTCAACTATTTAATTAAAATGATATTTGCCAAATGAACAGAATAATATTGAAGTGTCTGATAAAAGCCTTATGGGCTTTATAGAAGTTGGCAATTTTAACCTATATTTCCTAACTTTTTCTAGGTGCATTTACTCAGAAATCCAATACTATTTGAGGAGGAAAAATAGTAACGTCACTAAAATAGGGCAACAAGTTCTCCATCAATCAAGCTAATTATAGCACTTTTTAATTTCATCTCCTAATTTGACCTATGGGCTTACTAACTATCTGTTCAGCTATTTAACAACAAATCAAAATGCTTTAAAAGTTTGTTTTTTTTTTTTTTTTCCTGAGGAGATTTTCTGTCTTAATTACTACTCGGCCATTTCTACAATGTTGCATTTAAAAAATTGTTGATTTTGACTTTTAATATTAGTTAGAATTTGTTTTGTTTTATTCCTCCTATTATATACTTCTTGGCATAGAGGGAAAGTGGCATGGAAAGAGAAATGACATCCTCATCTGTGAAGTTACTGAACCAATAAGCTTCTTGTGCCCTTCCTTGCTGAACTCAAATAATTAAGGAATGAGACATGAAATTTATAGTGCTAACCCCGAGGTTCACAAAACACATTTGATTTCTCAGCTCTCTCATGGACCATAGAATCCATTTAAATGTTCATTGTAGTGTTAAAATTTTGAGTAAATTTGGATGTGTTAGTATTTGCAGATCAACAATTATCTAAGGACCCCATTTTCAAAGAAAGCTGAGGTATCTATGGAACCTACTTTGTGTAGAGGGAGAGTTTTAGGGAAGGGTGAAGCTGAGTCAATTTTGGCAGACAACTCCCTTTTAGAAGCAGTGTAGGCGATAAATGTTCACATCACTATTACTCTTCTGACCTAAAATGTCTAGACCCAAATAATCAGGCGATGCATATAAATACTGACTCAAAGTAAGAGAGAGGATTCTTGCAAAGGCAATTCTTATTGTAGATATCTCAGCCATATGATTTGAAATGTTTTGCACCCATATTTGCATCAGAAATCATCTTATCTTGGCAACATGGAAATTTTGGATTGGTATTTTTATTTTATTTTATTTTTATAGGTTCTTTCTTAGTTATATATAGGAAGGCACGAAATATAATTTGCTCTAATTCAGTCCATAGTATTCAGTAATTCCCTTTTCCCCTTCCCCTTCACCCACTGTTCTCTTCCCTCTACTCTAGTGATCTTTCTGCTATTTACTTTTGTTGTTGTTGTTTTGTTTCTTTAATTAGTGTTTTGTGCATGTCCAGGATAACATAATGGTACGATTCTCAGCAACATATTCATATATGTACATAGAAAGTTTCCATGAGATTCTTTCCACTGTTCTTCCCTTATCTTGTCCCTTCTCCTTCCCTCTCAACCTCCTTCATTTATTCTGCCTATCTTTCTTCTATTTTGATGGAATCTACCACCACCACCATTTTCCCTTTCTCTCTCTTCCCCCTCTCCCTCCTCTCACAGCTTCCACATATGAGAGAAACCATCTGACATTTAACTTTCTGAATCTGGATGATTTCATGTAGTGTGATAGTCTCCAGTTTTATTCATTTGCCAGCAAATGTCAGAGTTTCATTCTTCTATATGGCTCAATAATATAACATTGTGTATATATACCACATCCTCTTTATTCATTCATGTCTTGAAGGGCACCTAGGATGTTGTGAAATGTGCTTCTATCAACACTGATGTAAGTGCAGCCCTAAGGTAATGCTGATTTTAGATCTTTTGTATGTATACCAAGGAGTGGGAGAGCTGGGTCATATGGTGGTTCCATTCCTATGTTTTTAAGGAATCTCCATAATGTGTTCCAGAGTGGTTGCACTAATTTGCAGTCTTACCAACAATGCATGAATGTGCCTTTTTTTTCCACTTCCTTGATTGCACTTATTATTATTTGGCTCTTGATAATTGCCATTCTGAATTAACTGAGATGAAATCTCAATATAGTTTTGGTTTGCTTTTTCCTGATTGCTAGAGATGTTGAAACTTTTTATCATATATCTTTTGGACATTTGTATTTCTTCTTTTGAGAAATGTCTGCTTTGTTCTTTTGCCAATTTATTAATTTTTTTTATATGAAGTTAAGTTTTTTTATGTTCTTTATATATTCTTGATATTAATGCCCCATCATGGGGCAAAAATCTTCTCCCATTCTGTAAGCTCTCTTTTCAAGCTCTTGTTTCTTTTTCTTACAGAAGCTTTTTAATTTAATGGTATCCCACTCATTGACTTTTAGTTTTATTTTATGCCTTTGGTGGTCTTGGTATAAAGTTGGTTCCTGTTGAAATGCATTGCAGTTTGGGGCCTACATTTTCATATATAGCATTACAACAATGAGGTAGTTTGCTTCTATCCCTAATTTCTCTTTTATTTTAATCATAATTGGATGTTGGGCTTTTTCCAATGCTTTTTATGCATCTATGCAGATAGTCAAGTGATTCTTTATCTTGATTGTATTTATGTGGAGGTTACATTTATTGATTTGAGTATGTTGAATTGAACTGCACCTCTGGGATGAAACCCACTTAATCATGGTACACTATCTACTCAGTGTGTTTTTGGATGCTGTTTGCTAATATTTTATTTAAAATTTTGTATCTATGTCATCAAGGTTATTCATCTGAAGTTTCCTTTCCTTGATGTATTTTTGTCTGGTTTGGTGTCAGGGTGGTAGTAGCTTCATAGAATGAATTTGGTAGTGTTTCCTCCTTTTCTATGTCATAGAAAAAATTGAGAAGGACTGGTATTGGTTCTTTAAAATTCTGATAGATCTTGGATACAAGTCTATACAGCCCTGGTCTTTCCTTTATTGGCATGCTTTTGATAACTGCTTCAATATCCTTACTTGATATGGTTTTGTTTAGGTTTTCTATATCCCTCATGATTATATTTGGGTATGTCAAAGGTCTTTAAGATTTTCTAGCTTATTGGAGTATAAATTTTCAAAAGTATTTTTGATAATCTTCTGGATTTTAGTAGTGTCTGTGATGATATTTACTTTTTTATCTCAAATTTTATTTGAGTCTTCTCTTTATTTGGTTAATTTGGCTAAGGGTTTATCAATCTTGTTTATTCTTTCAATAAAAACAACTTTTTTTCATTGATCATTTGTATCATTTTTTATTCCCAATTTTGTTGATTTTGGCTCTGATTTCAATTATCTTCTGCCTTCTACTGACTTTGATGTTCATTCATTCTTTTACTAGGGCCTTGAGGTTTGCTATTAGATTATTCAGTTGATATCCTTCTATTTTTTAATGTAGGAGCTTCATGCTATAAACTTTCATCTTAGAACTTACTTCATATTGTCCCAGAGATTTTGATATATCACTATTTTCATTTGTTTGTAAGAATCTCCCCTGATTTTTTTTCTCCTATCATTCAAAAGTGTGTCATTCAGTCTCCAGGTGTTAAAGTGGTTTCTGTTTTTTATCTTGTCATTGCTTTCTAATTTCACTCCATTATGATTTGAGAGGATGCAAGAAATTACCTCAAATGGAGGTAAATACAAATGGTTGTATTTACTAAGATTTGCTTTATTACCTAAAATATGATCTATTTTAGAAAATTTCCCATGAGCTTCTGAGAAGATGAATTTAGTCATCAATGGATAAGATATTCTGTAGATGTCTGTTAAGTCTATTTAATTAATAGTACTTTTTAGATCTGAAGAAAAATTATTTAATGTTTGGGTGATAAATCTAGTGGCGAGAGTGGTGTATTGAAGTCATCCAGTATTATTGAATCATGTTTCATTTAATTCTTTATATTGAGAAGAGTTTGCTTTATGTCTGTATATATAGCTTTGATTAGGAAACAAATATTTACACTATTTATATCTTCTTATTGAATGATTCCCTTAATCATTATTAAGTGAACTTCTTTGTCTCTTCTGAGTAATTTTGGCTTAAAGATCACTTTGATATGAGAATAGCTACCCCTGTTTCTATATTGGTATAATTAGCATGATATATCTTTTCACATTATTTCACCTTCAGTCTGTGAATTTCTTTGTCAGTAAGATATGTCTTTTGCAAACACAATATTGTTGGGTCTTGTTTTCTAATCCAATATGCCAGCCAATATCTTTTAAATGAAGAGATTTAGACAATTTGTATTAAATGTTAATTTAGAGAGATGCTTTTTATTTTATGACATTTTTATTTATTGATTGATGTGTAGTTCAGACTTGGTTCTCCTTTGAGTTTTCTTCTAGTATAATGTATCTCTATGCTGGATTTTCATTTTTTTTTCTTTCATTTTTCATTTCTTCATCATGAAATATTTTATTGAGTATGTTTTGTAGTGCAGGCCTTGTGGCTATTAATTCCTTTAATTTCTGTTTATCATGGAAGGTTTTTATTTCATTTTCAATTTTGATGGATAATATTTTCTGTACAATAATCTTTGTTGGCACCAATTTTCTTTTACAGCTTGATACATTTTATTCCAAGCCCTCTTGGCTTTTAGGATCTGGGTTGAAAAGTCAGTTGAAATTGAAATTAGTGAATCTCAAAGTGTGACCAGTTGTTTTTGCTTGCAGCATTAAAAATTCTATCCTTTATTCTTTACGTTAGATTTTTTGGTAATGTATCTTGGAGTTAATCTATTGCACTTCTGTGTATTTGGAGTCTACATACCTCTTATATTTGAATTTCTATTTCATTCATAAGTTTTGAAAAAAGTCTACTATTATTTCATCAAAAAGCTTGTGCAAGACCTTAGCTGGTATTTCAGATCTATCCCAGTGATTGTTAAATTTTGTCTTTTGATGTTATCACAGTTTTCTTGAATATTCTGGATGTGGTCTCTTAACATCTTTTCTTTATCCTCAAATTTATGTTTAAGGTCTGATAATCTATCTTCAATGTGGCACAATCTATAATTGATGTTCTCTATTGAATTTTTAAATTGTTTACTGAATTTTTCACTTCCAGGATTTCCATTTCATTTTTGTTCAGAATCTCTATTTCTTTATTGAAGTGATATTTCATGTCCTATATTTTCTAATTTTATTTCTTACATCTTCTTTTAGCTTGTTTTACATTTTAACTCTGAACTTTTAAAATTATTTCTTGCCTTCTTTTAAGCAAGAGACTACTTCATAAGATTTTTCTCTTAAGAATCTTGGATTGGGTGAATATCCAAGTATTAATACTTTAACTCCTTGTGTGTTCTCTTCTGATCTCAGTATTAGCTCCTCATTGAGAGAAGCCACTAAATCCTATTTACTACAATCACTTCAGAGTGAAGCTGCAAACTATTCAACCTTATAAATAGTAAAAAACCTTTTTTAAATATATTGTTCTATACAGTTCCTCTAATCCAGGTATAAAATTATAGTAAAGTTCTGGAACAGGTTGAAAAATTAGCTATTATATATATTAAACTTGCTATAGAATTATATCAAGGTTAATGGGGGGAAGAAATATTGAGCAAGAGAGTAAAAAATAAAAATGATAGAAAAGAATAATATACACTGAGGTAAAAAGGAGAAAAATGTAGTGGGAAAATATAGACAAATATAGCTAGGAACTAGGAAAGCAAACAGAGAGAGAATGATTCCAACCAATGTTTTAAACCATTAGAAGAAATATATTCAAATGTGTTGAAAGTACAATGTTGGTTATTAGCAACTAATAATTATGATAAAGAGTAATATATATTATCAAACTTGATGTTTGAGCTATTCATAGTAATCATACCAAGGCGCAGAAAATTTTTATTTAATCTTTGTATACATTTCATTAGGATTTGAGACATTAGAAGATGTCCATCATTGTTTGGCTTTGGATCCCCCCAGAGGTAATCACTCTCCTTGTTTCTATGGAACTCCCATCAGCTGAATCTGGTTTGTCAGTTCAAGGGCTGTGGCTCACTGATCAGAGGGTGAGGTCTTCTGTCTGTTACTTGTTTCTATTGTGGGCAGGAGTTTAGGGTATAGGCTTTTTTCTGTTGCTGTGATTGTTGTAGATCTCCATGTAGCTGCTCCCATCTACAAGATCCCTTTCTTCATGGCATAGAGTTTGTTGGCTGTCCATAAACACAGGTCCTATGGTTGTGGATTCTCAACAGGTTATCTGTGTAGCAGAAGGGTTCCACCTGGTCTACACAGTTTACTGAGGTACTGTGCTGACTATTAATTAAAGGGACACAGCTGGTTCACCTGGAGTTTATTATTCTCTGTCCCAGGTGAATGGCAGTTGCTGATTTCCTCTGCTGATTGTGGCTGAGGCAAATATTCAAGCATTCAATCAGAGCCCTATTACTTGTTAGTTGTGGTTGAGGGTCAGGCTGAGACTGTGAAAGACTGAGAGCCATTGCTGTCTATTGCCTTGGAACCAGGTAAGTTCCCATCTTGACTGATCTCCTACTGGCTGTGATATCCATCTGAGCACCTTCCCTTTAAGCTTCCTGGGACTCAGACATCTTCTTGTGGCAATCTTCTGCCAGTTCGTGCCACAATCTCTTTATGTCATCTCTTTATGCTGCTGTATAATCAGGCAGCTTCCCTCTGGGTCAACCCCCACACAGACTGTGGGCCATGATTGGGGGATAGCCTCTCTGGGTGTCTTAGGACTCAAGCAACTTCCCACTGTGACTCTTCCCAAAGTCAGTGGGCTGCAGAAGTGGTTTTAATGACTTTCCTTTCTTCTTTCCTTTGCTCAGAGCCAAAACTACTTTGTCTCTCAGATCTGAGCTCTCATTTTCAAACAACCTGGCTTCTGCTCCACCTCTGCCAAGGCTTCCTCAGCAGTTGTGCGGAGTGTTGGGTTGGAGTGCTGCTCCTCCTGCTTTCCTTGCTAATGGTGAGGGAGAAGGGTTTCAACAACTTTTGACTAGTAAAGATCCCTCCATAAGTTCTTTCTTTTTTATTTTTATTGATTCTTTTTAGTTATATATGACAGTAGAATCAATTTTGATAAAATTATACATGCATATTTAAATCTTATTCTTTGTAGGACCCCATTCCTATAGATGAACACAACACTGGGATTCACTTAGGTTTTTTATAATATCTACATAGGAAAATTATATTAATTCTACTGTCTTTCCTATGCGTGTCCCCCTTCCTTTTGTCCCTCCCCCTTTGTCTAATGTACTAAACCTCTCTTATTTTTCTGCCCTCTATGAGGCTTAGCTTCCATTCAACCTTACAAGGTTCATCTAACTAAATTCTTAAGAGGACTCACTGCGAGGTACTCTGATTTAATTTACTGATGTGTGAAAGCAGGGAGATGCCATTGTGATTTAAAGGGGTAACTTATCAACTGTGAACTCCCTAAAATGGCTGTGGTGTCCAGTATGGCTTTCTGTTTATGATTTGGTTTTATACTGCTTGATCTGCTTTAAGGACACCACTATTCCAATCAGGTTTCAATTTTTTTCTGTTTTTCTTTCCAAATGTTGTAAAGAGGGTGAGCTTATGTGATTTTATGCTCTCTCTTTCTCTCTTTTTCTCTGTGGTCTCTCTCTTCTCCCACTCTGGTCTGGGTTCAGGGTTGGGGAACTCTTTCCTTATTTTCTACTCCAGTAACCAATCTTCAAGTTTCTCTTACTCTCAAACTTTGTAACATTGTGTTAAGAGCATTTATTTTGTCAGTGACCCCTCAGATTTATTGTTTATTCACTGCCTCCTTTCTATGTTGAGGCAGGGGGTGGGGTCAGCCATCACTGCCTGCGTCCTCCCTGGATTGGTGTTTGATCTAGAAATCATGCAGCTTGGAGAAAGTCACCTGAAACCATCAGAGTATCTGAGAACTTACACAACAAAGAGACAATATTTTTGATATCTGAAACTCCGAGTGGTTAAGAAGAAAAGTCTTGGGAAGACTTAAACATATTGTAGGTATGTGTTGTATTTATACATTCTGGGTATCAGGGAAAAGACATCGAGTATCTCCAACTGATTTAAAATGGAGTGGAGAAAATTCTATAAAGAGATTTGTGAGACAGGTCCCTCTAAGTCCCCTGGCTCCAAAGAGAGCCTGAGGTGGTAGATGATTTTAATATTTCCAGGATCCAAATTTACATTCATCACTTCAAAAAATTGATTGAAAATTGACTGTGATTCCTAAGTATCCCATGGTTCAGAAAAGTAATGTCCAGCAGCTGGAAGTCAAGGAGTGATTAGCAGGTCTCCTAATCTAGATGAAAATGAAACAGATTCTAGGACTCAGAAGATATCAGCGTAGACTGGGGAAGACATAAAAAAAGAAAATTAAGATTCTATTAAGAAAGACAGATTAAGGACTTTTGCTTTCCATCCCTCTCTCATGTCATTTCCTTTGTACAATCTTACATAATATAATGCTAGATGACACACAAAGGCCAGGTTACACCCAAGTTCACTCTTTCATGGCTTTAACAATAGACCAGTTCTTTAAAACAAATCACAAAATCCTGTTTTTCAAAAAGATCACTCAAGTGTCCTGAGGAGGCTGCACAGAGGCTTCCAAATTTTACCTAAAGTTACCTACAAGGGAAAATCTCCTACTTAGGATCTCATACATATTGACTTCATCTCATGCATTGGATTGTGAACCTGCAAAAAAGCATTTGGTACATGCAAAATAAGCATTTTGGACAAGGCATGGGAATCTGCCAGTCTTGCTTAGCATAAACCACTTGTATCAAATAAACCACCAAAGGGAAAAAAACAAACAAACAGACAAAAAACTTAGAAAAATCTTAGAAGTGCACATAAACCAAGATGTCCTCCAAGTTCTTCAGCAGATGTCTTTGCTATGTCCCTGTCACACCCTCAATATCTTCCTTCAATAAATTTGCTTAATTGCTTCTCTGTCTTGGTGAATTCTTCTTGCCACGTGTGCATTGGCCTCACCAATGTTCCCTGACAGGTAATTACAAGAATTAACATTAGATGGATAAGAGAGTGTTAGGGTACAATTATTACTGGGCTGAGTACACCAAATAGATTTATAAACTCTCATATAATGGGAAGTGAGGAAGCACAATAAAATTGGTAGATTTAATTATTCTGCTACTAAACTGTAATTCATAAAATAAGCTCAATATTATTATAGAATTATATATAAAGTACAATACTTTTGTAAATACCTGAAGTTTGAATGAGGATAATACACATACCCAAACTCAGATTTTCACAATTTGCCTAGGATTAATTCTTTCTTTTAATTCTCACTACAATTGCATTTAATCTAAACTTCATAGGAGATTATTGTCCTCAAGGTGCATGAAGATTGCACCTCTTTCTTTCACTCTGTTTCTTTCTAAACTATTTTGTTCTGAACTTTCTCACTCTTCATCATAATTACATTTACTCTATTAGAATCTGTAAGCCCTATGTGATATTATTTCTGGCTTAGGAAAAAAAATGCTAACATTAATCAGTTCCAAGTCTGTCATAAAGAATTTTAAAGGTTCTAGTGTTACTTAGCTTAGAATACTGTGAGCTTTAAATATTTAGATATCATTTATTTGGAAGAAGAATATGTCCAGATTACTTTGTTTAAAAATTGCAACATTTAAACTTGTACCTACTGTTTAAAATGGAAATGTATGTCATTAAGCCCACTTTGGGACTAAGAAATTTTGAAAAGTCACATGGAGATATGGAGTTTTTGAAACATGGCTAATCTGAAAAGGGATTTGAATTTTTAATTTTATTTAATATATATTAATTTATACTTAAAAGCTGAATCATGATAAAATTTTATTTTATAAAAACATTATTGTGACGTTGGCACTATGCTTTATTTAAACCATCCATTGTATAGGCTATTTGGCTTTATTATACTTTGTGAGGCTGGCATCTACATATTTCTGGTATTATATATAAATTTACCTCTTGTCATTAACAGTGAATTGAATCATTTGACATGTTTAACTTGGTGCACTAATTTGTAAGTCGTTAAAAATAATATTGTAACTTGCTTATTGAAATAGTTTAAGCAAACAGCATGAGTTACAAGGTACTATGTCCAATGTAATTTTAAATTGAGCTTAAATACATAAAATTATAGAACAATGAAGATGTTTTTCTAGTAAATTAAAAAATGATAAATTGATTTTTAAAATTTATTTTATTGTGTTAAGAAGTCTTAAACAGGATCCGAACTCTTAAAAATATTTAAGTTTGCAAAGCAGTATTATTAGCTATAGGCAATCTGGTATACAGTTAGTCTTTAGAATTTATTCTCTTTGCATTAATAAAACTTTAAACTTGATGAATAGCAAATTTTCCTTTCACTCTTCTCCACAGTTTAGCCATCAATACGCTACTCTATTTTCATGAGTCTCAGTATTTTAGATATTTTATATGCATGATGTCATACAATATTTTTGTGACTGGATTATTTCACTTAGCATAATATCCTCCAGGTTTATCCATGTTCTTGTGTACAGCAAAATTTCTTTGTTTTTGATGGCCAAAGAATGAAATATAGAAATATATATATTTCTATATTCATATTATATATAATATACATATATTTCTCTTCACCCATTCATCTGTATATGGCCATTTTATTTTGTCCATATCTGGCCTGAAGTGAATAATATTTAATGAATATAGGTGTGAAAATATCTCTTTGTAATCCTGGTGTTAGCTCTTTTGGATTTATATCCAGAAGCGGGATTTCTGGATAATGAGTAGCTCTATTTTAATTTTCCAAGGAGCCTCAAGTTATTTTCAACAGAGGCTACATAATTTTATATTCTCACAGCAGTATTCAATAGTTTAAATTTCTCCACATTCTCCTCAACTCTTGTTATATTTTTATTTTTTGATGCTATTCATCTGCAAATGTATAATATTTCATTATAATTTTGATTTGAATTTCCCAGATTATTATTGACATTGACTTAACTTTTCACATACTGTTTGGATATTTATGTCTGCTTTGGAGAAATATATTGTTTTTTTTTTTTAAGTTTTCAGTCCATTTTCAAATAAGATTATTTTTTTATTGAGTTAGAATTTTTTCTATATTTTGAACATTAACTTTTTTATCAAATGTATGTTTTTCAGATGTTTACTTTTGATCAACAGGTTGCCTTGTTACTCAGCTTACTCTTTCGTTGCTATGAAGAAGATTTTTCTGTGAAATCAGATTATTTGTGGGGCTGGGGATGTGGCTCAAGTGGTAGCGTGCTTGCCTGGCCTGCATGCGCCCTGGGTTCGATCCTCAGCACCACATACAAACAAAGATGTTGTGTCTGGGGCTGGGGATGTGGCTCAAGCAGTAGCACGCTCGACTTGGCATGCGTGCGGCCCAGGTTCGATTCTCAGCACCACATACGAATGGAGATGTTGTGTCCGCCGAAAACTAAAAAATAAATATTAAAAAAAAAAAAAAACTCCTATTTAAAAAAAAAAAAAACTGCTACATCGATGTTCATAGCAGCACAATTCACAATAGCAAGACTGTGGAACCAACCTAGATGCCCTTCAATAGATGAATGGATAAAAAAATGTGGCATTTATACACAATGGAGTATTACTCTGCATTAAAAAATGACAAAATCATAGAATTTACAGGGAAATGGATGGCACTAGAGCAGATTATGCTAAGTGAAGCTAGCCAATCCCTAAAAAACAAATGCCAAATGTCTTCTTTGATATAAGGAGAGTAACTAAGAACAGAGTAGGATCGAAGAGCAGGAGAAGAAGATTAACATTAAACAGGGATGAGAGGTGGGAGGGAAAGGGAGAGAGAAGGGAAATTGCATGGAAATGGAAGGTCCCTCAGAGTTATACAAAAGTACATACAAGAGGAAGTGAGGGGAAAGGGAAAAATAATACAAGGGGGACAAATGAATGTCAGTAGAGGGGGCAGAGAGAGAAGAGGGGAGGGGAGGGGAGGGGAGGGGAGGGGGGAGAGTAGAGAATAGGAAAGGCAGCAGAACACAACAGACACTAGTATGGCAATATGTAAATCAATGGATGTGTAACTGATGTGATTCTGCAATCTGTATATGGGGTAAAAATGGGAGCTCATAACCCACTTGAATCAAAGTGTGAAATATGATATATCAAGAACTATGTAATGTTTTGAACAGCCAACAATAAAAAAATAAATAAATAAATAAAAAAGATGTTGTGTCTGCCGAAAACTAAAAAATAAATATTAAAAAATTCTCTCTCTCTCTCTCTCTCTTAAAAAACAAAACAAAACAAAAAGATCATTTGTGTATTTTTACTTTTGTTGCTCTTGCTTTTGGTTTTATATCCAATAAATAATTGCTGAGATCAGTGTCATGAAATTCTCCCCCTACATTTTTCTGGAAGTTTTATAGTCTTGGGTCTTGTGGTTAGATCTTTAATTCATTTTGAGTGAATTTTTGTGTTAAGTATAAGGGTCCAATTTCACACATCCACATGCAAACATTCCATTTTCACAACTCCTTTAGGGCAATCATTGTTTTCTCACATGTGTATGTTGGCAACCTTGTAGAAGATAAGTTGAATGTATACAGTTGACTTTGTTTCCAGGCTTTATATTCTGTTTCATTAGTCCATATGTCTGTTTTTATAATGGTGTCATACTGTCTTAATTGCAATAGTTTTGTAATATATTTAAAAATTATAAAGGGTAATGCTAAAAGCTTTGTTCTTTCTCAAGAATATTTTGTTTTGGAGATTATTCTTCAATTTGACGTATATTATAAGTTTTATTTTCTTTTTGTAGCATCATTGTAATTTTGATAGGTATTGCATTAAGTTTTTATAAATAAATATATGATATTTATTGTGTTAAATTTGACATAGTTTGATGATGGAGCAATTAAGATTTAAAGGTGGATGTATAGTGATTTCTAAATTACTTTTAAAAGTGATATATTGGGGCTGGGGTTGTGGCTCAGTGGTAGAGCACTCACCTAGCATATGCAATGCCTGGGTTCGATTCTCAGCACCACATAACAATAAATAAAATAAAGATATTGTCTCCGACTAGAGCTAAAAACCAAATATTAAAAAAAACATAAAATAAAAAAATAAAAGTGATATATTGACAATTTTTGGATATAGGAAAGGTGACAGAATGTGAAGCTGTCCCAAGAAGAGAAATTAACATAGCATTAAATTTTTAGATCATTGTAAGTACTATGGACATTTAAAAAATATTCATTTTTTCTATCTATAAACACGGGTTATTTTCCCATGTATTTATGTTTTTAGTTTCTTTTACCAATGTTTTGTATTTTTCAGAATATAAGACTTTCATATCCTGGGTTCAGCTAATTTTTAAGTATCTTACTTTTTTCATTATGGTAAATGGGTTTATTTTCTTAATTTCCATTTTAAGAGTTTGTTTTTAGCCCACAAAACATGCATCTGATTTTTACATATTGATTCTGTAAACTATAATTTTATTTAAACATTTTATTAGTTTTAATAATTTGGGGGGTATTTAATAATTTGGGGGGTATTTGATATTATCTTTAAATAAATTATTTTTGTTCTTTTGATCTACTGATTCCTCAAAACTGTATTGTTTTATTTCTACATACTTGTGAATTCCAAACTGTTTTAGAAAGCTTTTCATTTCCGAGACCAAAAGACGTCCCAAGAACAACTTAAAGCAGGGAAAGTTTACATCGGCTCATGGTTTCAGAGGTCTCAGTCCATCCATGGTCAGTTAACTTCCTTGCCCTGGGCCTGGTATGAAGCAAAACATTGTGGTGAAAGTGAGTGACAGAAAAAAACAAAACAAAACTTCTCAACTCATAGCAGCCAAGAAGTACAGAGGGACGATGAAGTGATAGAAACAAAATATAAACACTAAAGATGTGGCTGCAGAGTTCTACTTCCTTTAGCCACACCCTACCTGTCTACTGTCATCACCTAGTAGACTAGTTCTTTCAAATTATAAATCCATAAATCGATTAATTCACTGGGTAGGTTATGGCTCTCATAATGTAATCATTTACCCCTGAATATTCCTGCATTAATACAGGGATGTTGGGGGGAGACCTCATATGCAAAATCATACAATAGCTTTTCTTATTATTTTATTGACTTAATTTTATTCAGGTGGAATGTTTTGTATGTCTATTAGTCCCATTTATTCTATAGTGCTGTGTAAGTCCTTTGGCTCCTTACTGATTTTGATGGATATTCTGGTATTTTAAAAGGGGTATTAAAATCGGACACTGCTATACTATTTTAATCAGTATCGCTTTACATATTTAAGTTCCCTGGTGTTCCTTGCATATGAACATATATGCAGGATAA